>NC_138516.1:2217871-2403663 GCF_964252035.2 Podarcis erhardii | reverse complement strand
AGAATATTGAAAAGCAAAGCAGCTCGGAAGCCTGATCTTTATTGATCTGTTGCAACAGGGTGCTCTCCTCACACGCAGGAAAGGAGGAGGAACCCAGAACAATGGCACGCAAGGCCTTATATAGACATTTTAAATTCCCTGCCCTGGAGCTCCAGACCACCCCTCCATACATCATACATACATCACAGAAGGGGTGTAACCTAAGACCACCACCCCCATATACATCATACCTACATCACAGAAAAGGCGGTCTACAGCAGAAATCTGAGTGCGTTGCTGACCTCCTGTCTGGCAGGTTACCTGTTAATGGTCACTTGATTGGATACCCTGGGGAGCCTGGCCAGTCTTTTGTAATGACAGGTACTTAGTTCCTGAGCCAGGTCATAGGCTCACCCTATTCACACACAAACATACCCTTAAGACTGGATTTGTGAAGGAAAAGACAATGGGGAGGCTTTTCCATCTTCCTTTGACGTTGCAGAGAAAAAAAGTGGTCAGTTTGGGACAGTTTGGGAATGAAAAATGGTTCCAGGTCGGTCCTCCAGTGTTAATCCATGTATGTGCTTGGTTGGTACATTTATTATATATCTAGGACCTTAAAATTCTTATCACAGGCTCACATCTCTCACCTGTCTGCAGAAAGGTGAGCGAGGGACACAGATTCATTGCATCTGCTTTGAGAAACAGCAAAACTTGGTCACCTCCAAAAAAGCAACCACCACCCCATAATTCTATTAGAAGTATATTTAAACAAGCACATTCACAATCCAGAAAATGGTCCTTGCAGTTGATCTTTCTTTTTTAAAAAAGGGACTTTCCTACCCCCCAAAAGTCCCTTCTTGCCAGCACACACGGAAATTGAGAGCTTTTCAGCATCCAAGTTTGTTGGCACATTTTGATAGGCTTCTGGGAACTCCCCTCTGGAATATCCCTCAGTCCGGGAAGGCATACGAGGACAACGGGAGGGCAAGGGAGAGGAGGAGGAAAAATATTTCGGAGAAAGTTAAGAGCATGTGCCTGTCAACAGCCAAATCCCATGTCAGCTGAGAATCCAGTTTCAACCAGGAATGGAAGCACAACGTTGGTTCCTATTGCATTTCATGGCAATTCCACACCGTACTTGTGTCTTCCTCCACAAAGAATCTGTAGTTCAGGGCGCTGAGAGGGTTCAATAAATGCCCTCCCTCCTCCTTGCTCCCCTCAGGGAACTGCAATTCCCAGAGTTCCTGGGAAGGATTAGCTGTTAAACCGGGAACCGCAGTTCCGAGAAGGGGAATAGAGGTCTCCGAACAACTCTCAACAGCAAAAAAACTGAGATCATGGCCACTGGTCCCATCACCTCCTGGCAAATAGAAGGGGAAGAAATGGATGCAGTGAGAGATTTTACTTCCTTGGGCTCCATGATCACTGCAGATGGTGACAGCAGTCACGAAAGACGCCTGCTTCTTGGGAGAAAAGCAATGACAAACCTGGACAGCATCTTAAAAAGCAGAGACATCACCTTGCCAACAAAGGTCCGTATAGTTCAAGCTATGGTTTTCCCGGTAGTGATGTATGGAAGTGAGAGCTGGACCATAAAGAAAGCTGATCACCGAAGAATGGATGCTTTTGAATTCTGGTGCTGGAGGAGACTCTTGAGAGTCCCATGGACTGCAAGAAGATCAAACCTCTCCATTCTGAAGGAAATCAGCCCTGAGTGCTCCCTGGAAGGACAGATCCTGAAGCTGAGGCTCCAATGCTTTGACCACCTCATGAGAAGAGAAGACTCCTTGGAAAAGACCCTGATGTTGGGAAAGATGGAGGGCACAAGGAGAAGGGGATGACAGAGGACGAGTCGGTGGGACAGTGTTCTCGAAGGAGGCAGTGGAAGACAGGAGTGCCTGGCATGCTCTGGTCCAGGGGGTCACGAAGAGTCGGACATGACTAAACAACTAAACAACAACAAACAACAACAACTCTCAGCACCCGCAACAAACTACAGTTCCCCAGGACGCTTTGTGGAGGAAGCCAGGACTTTTCAAAGCAGAGCAATACTGCTTTAAATGCACAGCACAGAAGGGGGCTTGATTCACAGCTGCCAAAACCGTTCTCTTTGGACATTCCCACTTCTCCAAAGTTTTGCAAAGCATCTATCCCATGACAACTTGTGTCCTTAAAAACAGGTATTTAGGGCATGGATAGGCAAACTAAGGCCCAGGGTCTGGATCCGGCCCAAACGCTTTCTAAATCTGACCCACGAACGGTCCGGGAATCAATGTGTTTTTACATGAGTGGAATGTGTCCTTTTATTTAAAATGCATCTCTGAGTTATTAGTGGGGCATAGGAATTCGTTCATCCCCCCCCCAAAAAAAATATAGTCTGGCCCCCCACAAGGTCTGAGGGACAGTGGACCGGCCCCCTGCTGAAAAAGTTTGCTGACCCCTGATTTAGGGTAATGTATGCATACAGATCACATAGTCATGTTATTATTAATTTCATATATGAATTGCGATTTCACAACACACACAAATACTTTTGCATTAGAACCTGCATGGTCATGTAGGGAAAAATGTATTTGAGGAATGTAGCACATAAAATTTGTTAAAACATAAAAAATGGCTTGCAATAAATATGTTAAGTGGGCATATGAAGATATTTGCATTAAACATATGAAGGTTTTAATGTTTGATGTCTTACTGCGTTTTAATTTGTGGGGGGAAAGGAAGTGTGGCCTGAGAAGTGTTCTGAGGGCCAGACCGGGGGTTCTGAGGGCCGCATCTGAGGTTCCCTTGCCAACGCAGTCAATCCAAGAGGACACGCTTCAGAAGACTTGGGACAGGACTCGTCGTGTCCCAAAATTGCTAAAAAATAATAATAAAATCCCACCAGGATCCCTTCAAAATCACAACACTTTACGGTGGGAGAGTAGATTATCAAACGGAGGCAG
Source organism: Podarcis erhardii (assembly GCF_964252035.2). Taxonomy (NCBI): domain Eukaryota; kingdom Metazoa; phylum Chordata; class Lepidosauria; order Squamata; family Lacertidae; genus Podarcis; species Podarcis erhardii. The sequence continues at coordinate 2,400,736 of NC_138516.1, read as the reverse complement.
TGCTAGAAAAGTTTATTATTATTATTATCTTTAAAAAATACATGTATTTCCAGCTAGTGGTTTGAACAGAGTTCTGCACATAAAAGTACAGGCAGATTTTGGCCAAGCGAAATATTTCCCCGTAGGATCCAGGCCCCAAACCACTTACAAAAAACCCCACAGAGGTTTAATGGCAGGCAGGGGCTCCTTTCAACCCTACCCCCCAAAATCACAAGTCTGAGAGAGTCCTAAAAACTGATTAAAACTCACATCGGCTTCTGAAGCAATAATTTTTTTAGCAGGAGCTGGAACAGGTAGGGAGGAGGCACATGCCCAATATCAAGTGGCAAGGAGTTCCAAAGTGCGAGCTCGCCCGCACTAAGGGACCGATTTCTTACAATTAATGGGCAGCACCTGTGGCAGTACCAGTTCCGCTGGTCAAAGTGGGAGGGGATGCCATGGGTGCTCCTCTCCAGCCCCCTCCTGGGCAAGGGAAAGGAAGGACCAGCCAGGTCAAGTGGCGTCTGTGAGGGCCGTGGCCTGAAGTTCAACACAGAATCCTAGAACTGGAAGGGACCCCTGAGGGTCATCCAGTCCAACCCCCTGAAATGCAGGGATCTCAGTTCAAGCATCCATAGCAGATGGCCACCCAACCTCTGCTTAAAAACCTTCAAGGAAGGAGAGGACACAACCTTCTTCTTGTGGGATGTGAAACACAAGAGCAGCCAAGTACAACATTCCTAGATTGAAAATGTTTACACCTGGGGAGGCATGTTTGTCCAGCCAGCAGGTAAACTTCCTGTTTCCTTCTGGACTGAAGACTAGACATGGGCGTGGCCTCACCTGTGCAGGTAACGACAAAAGCACAGGGCAGGGCAGCCATCTCTCTCTTCTTTGACTATATGCATTGAAGAAGCAACATCTGCTTAGCCAAAGATGCTCTCTTAGCCATAGCTGTCAATGTTTCCCTTTTTTTAAGGGAAATCCCCTTATTCCGAATAGGATTCCTCACAAGAAAAGGGAAAAGTTGACAGCTATGACAAAGGGACTGTCTCCTTAGGGGATAGTTTCCAGGTATATATAACTTTTCTAAGCTAAGTCTGCCTTCTGGGATCCAATTGTGAACAGAATGTGAGTAAGTAAACTCTTTTTATACTTTTATAGACAACTGTGTTGTGTCTTATCTTTTATGAGGGAATAAGGGGAAAATACCAGAACAGTTATTATAGAGGCTTTAGCGAGCCTGAGCAAACGCATCCGCTGTGAGTTTAAACAGGGGAATGTTACTCTGCTAAAATTGTAAATTTGTTAACACAAGTTGGAAAGGCTATAATCAAACAATATATCCTCTCCTGCATCCCTGGACGTTCTGAGGGAGTCCCTTCCGCTGTGGAACAGCTCTCACTGTCAGAAAGTTCTTCCTGATGTTGAGTCTTCCTGATGTTATTTGTTGACTACAAACTTGACATGAGCCAACAGTGTGAGGCGGCAGCTAAAAAAGCCAATGCAATTCTGGGCTGCATCCATAGGAGTATAGCATCTAGATCAAGGGAAGTAATAGTGCCACTGTATTCTGCTCTGGTCAGACCTCACCTGGAGTACTGTGTCCAGTTCTGGGCACCACAGTTCAAGAAGGACACTGACAAACTGGAACGTGTCCAGAGGAGGGCAACCAAAATGGTCAAAAGCCTGGAAGCGATGCCTTATGAAGAACGGCTAAGGGAGCTGGGCATGTTTAGCCTGGAGAAGAGGAGGTTAAGGGGTGATATGATAGCCATGTTCAAATATATAAAAGGATGTCACATAGAGGAGGGAGAAAGGTTGTTTTCTGCTGCTCCAGAGAAGCGGACACAGAGCAATGGATCCAAACTACAAGAAAGAAGATTCCACCTAAACCTTAGGAGGAACTTCCTGACAGTGAGAGCTGTTCGACAGTGGAATTTGCTGCCAAGGAGTGTGGTGGAGTCTCCTTCTTTGGAGGTCTTTAAGCAGAGGCTTGACAACCATATGTCAGGAGTGCTCTGATGGTGTTTCCTGCTTGGCAGGGGGTTGGACTCGATGGCCCTTGTGGTCTCTTCCAACTCTATGATTCTATGATTCTATGAGTCGGAATCTCCTTTCTTGCAACTTGAAGCCATGGGTTCGAGTCCTGCCCTCCAGAGCAGGAGAAAACAAGCTGGCTCCCTCTTCCATGTGGCAGCCCTTAAGATCTTTGAAGATGGCTCCCATATCTCCCATCAGTCTCCTCTTTCCTAGGCTAAATGTACCCAGCTCCTTCAACCGTTCCTCATCAGGCTTGCTTTCCAGACCCTTGATGATCTTGGTTGCCCTCCTCTGCACATGTTCCAGCTTGTCAACATCCTTCTTAAACGGGTGGTGCCCTGAACTGGACACAGGACTCCAGATGTGGTCTGACCAAGGCAAAATAGCGCAGCACTATGAGTTCCCCTGATCTGGACACTAGACTCGTTTTTCTAAATGCTCACAGAAACCACCAGCTGAATTATCTGTTCTAGGACCTTGTATCAACGCCAAGCTCACCGGTCAGTAGTTACCTAGGTCTTCTCCCCCCCCCCTTTAAAAGATAGGGACAACATGAGACTCATGTTGTGGGTTCGAATCCCACATTGGGCAAAAAGAGTCTTGCACTGCAGGGGATTGGACCAGATGACCCTCAGGATTTTTGGGTTCTATGATTCTATCCCTGATTATAATACATACAGGCACACACACAACATACACGCACTCTCTCTAACAAGGAAAATCATGGTATAAAACAGTTTTTAGTAGTCATCATAGGATAACTCTCCCGCCCCCCCTTTCTCTGGCTTTGTTTTATAAAACAATATATTATTTTCTTCAAAGAGGGAAGGAAGGCGCTCCAGATTCCCCTTGCACTCCCTAGTGGAGGAGAGTTCTGCAGTCCCAGAAGAGGCTCATATCTGGCCGGGGGAATCGCTCCCTGCAGGGCGTCAGTGGCAAATCCTTGAGGTCATTTCCTTCTGTCGAATAAAAGAGGGCAGGGGGAAAGGACTGAGTGCTTTTCTGCTGTTCAAAATTGTGAGAAAGAATGAATATCTATCTATATCTATATCAGCTTGGCTGCATTTTAATGTTTAATGTTGTATTTTAATCTTGTTTTTAAGTTGTATTCATTCAACTAGTTTTTATTATTGCTTGTTACCTGCCCTGAGCCTGGCCTTGGCTGGGGAGGGCAGGGTATTATTAATCATCATCATCATCATCATCATCATCATCATCAACACTGCACAGCAACAAAGGTAAAATAAGGTTCAGGACACCACATTTTTTAAAACAAAAAGCAGCAAGCTGCTAGACCTTATGGAGGGTGGGTTAACGGCATATAACTATAATAATAACAAAACAAAACAAATTCCTTCCAGTAGCACCTTAAAGACCAACTAAGTCAGTTCTTGGTATGAGCTTTCGTGTGCATGCACACTTCTTCAGATACCAATAACATATAATATATGTTACATCATATAATATATATTATATCATATAATATATATATATCATATAATATATATTATATTATATATATTATATCATATATTATAATATATAATATATGATATAATAATAACAGTATCAGTAATAATGAAGATGATGGTAATAATAAAAACGATTTCCAAATATTACTTGGCGTTGCCATTTTCTTTTTCAAATAAACTTATTATGTCTTATGGGAATGACTTTGGAATTTTGAACACCAGGCAGTATATGAATGCTATAAAAATGATGATGATGATGATGATGATGATAATAATAATAATAATAATAATAATAATAATAATAATAATACGTGGGGTAGCTCAGTCGGCAGAGCATGAGGCTTTTAATCTCAGGGTCGTGGGTTCGAGCCCTACGTTGAGCAAAAAGATTCCTGCATGGCGGGGGGTTGGGCTAAATGACCCTCGTGGTCCCTTCTCCTTTGACGGTGCTGAATTTCCGTTTCCAGTATTACTAATGACAATTTCCAAATGGGGCTTAGCCTTGCTCTTCCTCTTCTTTTCCAAAATGACCTCAGTGCAAGCCGCAAAGTGATTCTGCACATCGAGCGGTACATAAATATCACTGAAAGCCACGGGGTCATAGAACTGTGGCGCTGGAAGGGAACGCCAAGGATCATCCAGCTCAACCCCTGACAACCCAGGAGGGCTGTATTTTATGCCATCGTCTCGGTGGTTTTGTACATATAAATACAGTCATACCTTGGGTTACAGATGTTTCAGGTCGTGTGTTTTCGGGTTACAGACGCACCAAAACCTGGAAGTACCAGAACGAGTTACTTCCGGGTTTCAGGGCTTGCGCATGCGCAGAAGCACTAAATCACGCTTTGCACATGCGCAGAAGCACCAAATTACAACCTATGCATGCGCAGATGAGGCACTGCAGGTTGTGAACGCTGCAGGTTGCGAACGTGCCTCCTCCGTGGATCACGTTCGCAACCCGAGCGTCCACTGTATAATAATAATAATAATATGAATAATAATTATGAAAAGATTGGCAACCCTTTTCCCCAGAGGAAACTCACCAGGGGCTCCAGCTCCTTGGTGTCGATGAGGCCAAACTCCGTCACAAAATAGTAAAAGTGCTTGTAGCAGGTGTTGACGTGGGCTTCGGAGCCCATCTGGGCGATGCGGTCAAAGTGGTGGATGTAGACGTGGACAAAGACTCGGAAGAGCCGCGAGAGGATCTTCTTGACGGACTTGAGGAAGTTCTTCTGGAACGGGGTACCTGGTGAGAGAAACGCACATGATGCCTAGGTCACGACAGGTGGCAGAGATGCCCAGTAAACACACACACACCGCCCCGTCTAAGGTCAATACTGTCCACACTGGCCGGCAGCAGCCCTCCAGGAGCCTTTTGGACCTCTACGACTGAGCTATGGCCTTCCCTCTAATAAAAAAGTTTCTAGTCCTCCTCGTTCCAAATACTGTATTTTTTGCTCTATAAGACTCACTTTTTCCCTCCTAAAAAGTAAGGGGAAATGTGTTTGCGTCTTATGGAGCGAATGCAGGCTGCGCAGCTATCCCAGAAGCCAGAACAGCAAGAGGGATTGCTGCTTTCGCTGTGCAGAGATCCCTCTTGCTGTTCTGGCTTCTGGGATTCAGAATATTTTTTTTCTTGTTTTCCTCCTCCAAAAACTAGGTGCGTCTTGTGGTCTGGTGCGTCTTATAGAGCGAAAAATACGGGTATACAGCTGATTTAAGTAGCAAGCTTGCTTCCTATCAAGTCAGACTGATGGGTCCATCCAGCCCCCTTCTTGCTCGTGATGTGAACCAGATGACTCCAGTTTCTTAAGCAGGGCTTCCAGCCTCAGTGAGTTGCTGGAAACAAACTTTTGTCCTTCCTGACCAGACCTTGCTGCTTCTTGCGACTCACGGCTTTCTTGACCCCTGGATCGTCCAACTACGTGAACTGAGATACACCTGACCTTAGGACTGGACTGGACCTTGCATACAGACTCTGCCTCTAGGCAATTATCCCCCTGAGACTTGGCTGGTTTCTCCAATGGATCAGTTGCCAAGACTGGAAGTCCCTGCCTTCCCACAGCTGTCTCAATCCCCTCCTCCCCAGGGCTTTCTCCAAACAATCGGAGATTGCTCCTGGGTGCAGCCAACCTCTCCTCCACCCTTTTCACGCCTCTCCTGGTTCTGGGGGACTAGCAGGGAGGGGAGATGGTTGTAACAGGAGGGGGAGACTCCCTGGCATCTTCACCAGCCTGACCCATCTCTGCTTCCTGGCATCCTTCCTTTCCTGTTTCAGCTCCTGCCTCTGATTCTGGACTGCTCTCTGTCACGGACTCTCCCTGCTCACTAAACCCTGTTAGCTCTTCTTCCAACACCTCCAGCTCGTAGTTCTCTTCCTCTTTTTCCTCTGACTACTCATCGCCATTCCACCACCCCTCCCCGGGCTCTGAGCCTTCTTCCCTTGGGGGCTCCCCAGCTGGTTCCCCCCACGCTTCCTCTGGGTCCAAACCACCGCACGACAGAGGATCTGTCTGGCACAGAGCAAAAACTGAACCACCACCTTTCCGTAACTTGGGAATGCAAGGTAATAATAATAATAATAATAATAATAATAATAATAATAATAATATTTATACCCCGCCCATCTGGTTGGGTTTCCCCAGCCATTCTGGGTGGCTTTCAACAGAATATTAAAATACAATAACCTATTAAAAATTAAAAGCTTCCCTAAACAGGGCTGCCTTCAGATGTCTTCTAAGTGTTAGGTGGTTGTTTATTTCCTTGACATCTGGTGGGAGGGCGTTCCACAGGGCGGGCGCCACCACCGAGAAGACCCTCTGCCTGGTTCCCTGTAGCTTTGCTTCTCGCAATGAGGGAACCGCCAGAAGGCCCTCGGCGCTGGACCTCAGCGTCCGGGCAGAACGATGGGGGTGGAGACGCTCCTTCAGGTATACTGGACCGAGGCCGTTTAGGGCTTTAAAGGTCAACACCAACACTTTGAATTGTGCTCAGAAACGTCCTGGGAGCCAATGTAGGTCTTTCAAGACGGGTGTTATGTGGTCTTGGCGGCCGCTCCCAGTCACAAGTCTAGCTGCCGCATTCTGGATTAATGCAGCCTAGAATCACAGTCGCCTTTTTGCGCAGCCGCATCACGCTGCTGGCTGACGTCCGGTGCCCCCCCCCGCCCCCATCCCGGAAACGGACTCACCAACGTTGGTGGGGAAAAGGTCCTCATTGTTGATCTGCACTTCGATCCAGTTCATCAGCAGGTCCATGTACTGCGGGGCCGAGAGGGCAGTGGGCTTGCGGGATTTCTCGTCCTGCCACCGGTACTCGTATTTCGGACCCCCGGACATCACGGGGCAGCTCTGCTCCGTGCAAGAGTCAGCGATAGTCCCATAGATGAGGTTGATGCGGTTGAAGAAGTCCACCACGTGGACGGCCACCCAGTCGTTCAGCTCCTCGCCCGGCGGCAGCTGCACAGCCACCTTCAAGTCCAGCCCGGCGTTGAGAGACGCCTGCGCCATTTTGTGCAGCTCGAAGCGCTGCGTTCCGGGTTCGAATTTCTTCTTGGGGCGGAACGTGCGGTCCTTGTTGAAAACTTGCCGCAGAGGGTTAGACATCTCCTGCTCGACTCAGCTGCCCCCCAAAAGTTATTGATAGCTGAGAGATTTGCCACTGCGACGGAGGAGTTTTTCAGACAACCAAATTTTAAAGTTTCAAGGAGTTCCGCCGGTCGTACAGAGGCTCTTCAACCTGCAGCAGAACGGATAGACATGGTTTTTATATAATGCCTTTTCCTTTTAAAACAGAGGGGATTTTTTTTGGGGGGGGGGGACACTTGACAGGGATTATTTAGCTGCGATATCTGCCTTGCGATACTAGATGACTCTTGGGTCCCTTCCAACTGTACAAGTCTATAATCCTGTGATCCAGTCCAAGCCTGGAATTAGAGGTAGTTGTATTATTGTATTAATAATAATAATAATAAATTATTTATCACATTACAAAACTAACACAGTATACAATGAACATAAGAACATAAAAACAAGCAATCAATCACTTAATTAAATACATCTTAAAATTAGTTCAGAGCAAATTAAAATATGGACAGATGGCAGTGCCCAGGTAAAATTGAGAGACGTTAATATTCTCCAAGGGACGCGGGTGGTGCTGTGGGTTAACTCCAAGAGCCTAGGACTTGCCGATCAGAAGGTTGGCGGTTCGAATCCCTGCGACGGGATGAGCTCCCGTTGCTCGGTCCCTGCTCCTGCCAACCTAGCAGTTCGAAAGCACATCAAAGTGCAAATAGATAGGATGGGAAGGTAAACGGCGTTTCCGTGCGCTGCTCTGGTTCGCCAGAAGTGGCTTAGTCCTGCTGGCCACGTGACCTGGAAGCTGTACGCCAGCTCCCTCGGCCAGTAAAGTGAGAGGAGCGTGGCAACCCCAGAGTCGGCCACGACTGGACATAATGGTCAGGGGTCCCTTTACCTTTTAAATATTTTCCAGGGCCAACTGTTACCACTGGTCTTTTAAAGGACCCGTGAATGGGCTAGAAGGCCTCTTTAATGCTTATTCTTATACAGAAAGAAAAGAATCAGACTGAACCCCGACCAAAGGCCTGGCAGAAAGATGTCAAATCCCACAGGGTCCTAGTCTCTTATGAGAGAGCGTTCCACCAGGTCGGGGCCACGGTCAAAAAGGCCCTGGCTCTGGTCAAGGCCAGTCTAACCTCCCTGAGGCCTGGGATCTCTAATGTTATAAGAGAGAGAAAATAGCGTGCAGCAAAGGGGAGGGAAAAAAACACACCATGGAAAGCGGAGTGGGAAGAAAAAATTAACGTGTATTGGAATGCATATGCGAAATTTCTGGAAATTTAATAAAATATAACTGGGGGAAATGAAGGTGCTTCCTGCTGAATTAACTACTTCCGTGTGTGTGTGTGTGTATATATATATATATATGAGAGATGGTTCTTGAAGGCCAGGAATCGAGGCCCCTTGGGTGTCTCTAAAAGAAGAGAGGTGTCCCGTGAAGGGAAGTTGAGAGAGGAAGTCGAGGGCGGGGAGAGGGAGGGCAGGATCCGACCGTCGTCCTGCAGCGGTGCAAGCCCCATTTACAAAGAACCGAGTTCGAGCTTCGCTTAAAAGCCACATCCTGTGTGCAGACACATGTCAGTTTTGGTGAAGAAAGCAGGAAGTACAGAGAGAGAGAGAGAGAGAGAGAAGCTGTGTCTTGAAACAACACAAAAGCGCCAACGAGAAGATATTGCTTCAAAGCTTTGGAATCGTAGAGTTGGGACCCGAGGGTCATCTAGTCCAACCCCCCATGCGATGCAGGAATCTCAAGTAAAGCATATAGAATCTTTTGGACTGCCCTGGAGAGAGGGGTTTTTCCTGTAAAAAAAAGGGGGGATCTGCTTGGAATAAGACCTCACCTGGAGTACTGTGTCCAGTTCTGGGCACCACAGTTCAAGAAGGACACTGACAAACTGGAACGTGTCCAGAGGAGGGCAACCAAAATGGTCAAAGGCCTGGAAACGATGCCTTATGAGGAACGGCTAAGGGAGCTGGGCATGTTTAGCCTGGAGAAGAGGAGGTTAAGGGGTGATATGATAGCCATGTTCACATATATAAAAGGATGTCACATAGAGGAGGGAGAAAGGTTGTTTTCTGCTGCTCCAGAGAAGCGGACACGGAGCAATGGTTCCAAACTACAAGAAAGAAGATTCCACCTAAACATTAGGAAGAACTTCCTGACAGTAAGAGCTGTTCGACAGTGGAATTTGCTGCCCAGGAGTGTGGTGGAGTCTCCTTCTTTGGAGGTCTTTAAGCAGAGGCTTGACAACCATATGTCAGGAGTGCTCTGATGGTGTTTCCTGCTTGGCAGGGGGTTGGACTCGATGGCCCTTGTGGTCTCTTCCAACTCTAGGATTCTAAGCTGGTTGCTAGTTGCCATCGAAAGCCCACTCCTCCTCCACGAATTTCCCCATTCCTCTTTTAAACCCTGTGGGAGGGAGTTCCGCAGTTTAACGGGAAAAGTCTGCCTGGAATCTTCCCATGATCATCTTCCTTGGACGTCTGCAAGATCCAATGTTAGAAGAGGGAGAGAGGAGGCCTTTTTCTCAATCCACTTCCTCCAAGTCAGGCATCGACCCCCTGTTACGCCGCCCCCCAAACTCTCCTTGCCTGACTCAGACCCAGAGGCCCATTGAACCCAGGATCCTGTTTCTGACAAGGGTCAGCAAGCGGCCTGCAGGGAAGCCCACCATAAATGCACCAGCCTTTCCCTGTCCACTTGTCATTGTTTAGTCATTTAGTCATGTCCGCCTCTTCGTGTCCCCCTGGACCAGAGCATGCCAGGCACTTCTGTCTTCCACTGCCTCCTGCAGTTTGGTCAATCTCATGCTGGTAGCTTCGAGAACACTGTCCCACCATCTCGTCCTCCGTCGTCCCCTTCTCCTTGTCTTTCCCAACATCAGGGTCTTTTCCAGGGAGTCTTCTCTTCTCATGAGGTGGCCAAAGTATTGGAGCCTCCGCTTCAGGATCTGTCCTTCCAGTGAGCACTCAGGGCTGATTTCCTTCAGAATGGAGAGGTTTGATCTTCTTGCAGTCCATGGGACTCTCAAGAGTCTCCTCCAGCACCAGAATTCAAAAGCATCCATTCTTTGGTGATCAGCCTTCTTGATGGTCCAGCTCTCACTTCCATACATCACTACTGGGAAAACCATGGCTTTAACTATACGGACCTTTGTTGGCAAGGTGATGTCTCTGCTTTTTAAGATGCTGTCCAGGTTTGTCATCACTTTTCTCCCAAGAAACAGGCGTCTTTTAATTTCGTGACTACTGTCACCATCTGCAGTGATCATGGAGCCCAAGAAAGTAAAATCTCTCACTGCCTCCATTTCTTCCCCTTCTATTTGCCAGGAGGTGATGGGACCAGTGGCCATGATATTCGTTTTTTTGCTGTTGAGCTTCAGACCATATTTTGCGCTCTCCTCTTTCACCCTCATTAAAAGGTTCTTTAATTCCTCCTCACTTTCTGCCACCAAGGTTGTGTCATCTGCATATCTGCAGCAGTTGCTAATTCAGAGGTAGACTGCCCCTGCGTGGGGAGGTTCAGATTCTTAAATACAGGGAAACCTCTTCCTCTTTAGCAAAGCTTTAGCATCAAACTTTTTAGAAGGCAGACAGGAGGAAACAGTATACACTGTGCTTGTAATAACAAAGAGGTGGAATTAATTTTACACGTCTGGGATCCAGGCCTGATGAGGAACGGTTGAAAGAGCTGGGCATGTTTAGGCTGGAAAAGAGGAGACTGAGAGCAGAGGGTAGGACTCGAACCCGTGGCTTCAAGTTATAGAATGGAGACTCCGACTAAACATATGGTAGAAACTTTCTGACAATAAGAGCTGTTCAACAGGGGAAGGTTTCTAAGCAAAGGTTGGGTGGACATCTGCCATGAATGCTTTAGCTGAGATTCCTGCATTGCAGGGGGTTGGTTTGGATAACCCCTGGGGTTCCCTTGCAACTCCACAATTCTATGATTCTATGACTCAAGGAAATGCATATTTTTATTTTTAAAAAGTCAGGGAGCTAGAAAACAATGCTGAACTATCCTTTTCACAGTCCTTCTCAAGTCATTTTACTGGAGGACGGCGTTTTATTTTTTGTCGCACAATATTCATGTAAGTCTGCTTTTGAAATCCACATGGACAAGACCAACTTTGACCCTCTATACACTATAAAATGAAATATAAAGTCTTTACAAAAAGGGGGAAAGTCTAACTTTTGTCGCTGCTTAAAACATTTTTGTTTAGCCAAGTAGAAGTTACATGTGTTTATTTCTACCATCCTTTGAATATTTCCACATAACTGCTTTTAACTGGGTCCCCCCCCCCACTTTAAAAATGACAATTTAAATATTTCCTATTGTCATAAAACTTCTTAGAGGCTCTTAAGCGGTATACAAAATTTGTGAATAAATACACAGATCCACTTATTTCAACGGGTCTACTCTGAGGAGTATTAACAACAACAATAGTTCTGTTTATATACCGCCCCTTATAAAAGATCCCAGAAACAAATCAATAAATCAATATTTATTTATTGTATTCACAGCCCCCCTCCCCACTCTCAAGATCACAATTTAATCCCCACAACATGAGGAAGTTGAGAGGCAGCCAGAAAGCAACGGATAAAAAAAAACCTCTTTATTTTACCCATACATATCCCATCGAAAGGTACTCAGCCACGATTCCCGCATTTCAAGGAATCTTTGTTTTGTTATTTATAAATAACATTATTATTATTATTATTATTTATTAAACCCAGGTTCACGTTCTTACCGGCACCACTTTCCGACCGGAACAAAATGAGGAGCCTCAAGGTGGAATTGGCGATGGGTTCTCCTCGTCGATGTCTCCTTTTTTGAATTATAAGAAGAAGGGAGAGGGGAAAAGACGGAAAAAGGTAGATATTTTAAGAAAAGGCACCTGAACAGGACTCTAAGGTCACCCTACGGAGCTTGGATTGCAAGTCGCTCGCTCGGATCCTGACCCAAAACACGGGAAACCTCTCTGCTTGAGGAAGATTCAGAACCCTGATGAGTAATGGCTGCTGAACTCACTTCCTTTTAGGGAAAGCGACACTCGAGCAAGAGGTTTTTTCTTTTCTTTTCTTCTTCTTTTTAAAAAACCCAAGGGCGACATTATTTATACGGAAATGACGTTTTTTGGAGGGGAGCCAGGAGAATCCCCCCCCCCCCCCGGTTCAACTGATCTGGGCTTTCCAAAGTGGTTGGAACTGACACTCTCAGGGGTCGGTGGAAATGATTCTGGGGTGATTTTTTTTTCAAGTTTTGTAAAAATCTATGCACTTCTAAGAACAAGAACAAGACCTAGACTGAATGATATGTTGATATGTTCATGTTTTATTATAATATTTTATATGTTGGGAGTCGGCCAGAGTGGCTGGGGCAGCCCAGTCAGACGGGTGCTGTATTAATAATAATAATAATAATAATAATAATAATAATAATAATAATAATAATAAAATACCCCGCCCATCTGGCTGGGTTTCCCCAGCCACTCTGTTGGGCGGCTTCCAACAGAATATTAAAATACAATGGTCTATTAAACGTTAAAAGCTTCCCTAAACAGGGCTGCCTTCAGATGTCTTCTAAAAGTCTAGTAGTTATTCTTATTATTATTGAAAAGGACGTCCCTCTTTTCATCGGAGAAATGTTGAAGCATATGTTGCTTGAATGGTAAAAAAAAAAGCCTGCAATAATACATTGGGTTAAAGATGCACTTGTCTCTTTTATCGCTTTATTTTTGCTGTCAATTTTGCCATATTAGCATTAACTTCTGAATAGGTCGAGGGTCGGTCTGTCTATCTATCTATCTATCTATCTATCTATCTATCTATCATCTCAGGGGTCAGCAAACTTTTTCAGCAGGGGGCCGCTCCACTGTCCCTCAGACCTTGGGGGGGGCGCACTATATTTTGAAGGGGCAAAAAATGAATTCCTGTGCTCCGCAAATAACCCAGAGATGCATTTTAAATAAAAGCACACATGTTTGCCTACCCTTCATTTTGACGCCAATAAATAATATAAAGGGGGGGGGGAGAGAACCCTCTAAACTTCCAAATGAAAAAGACTCACTGATGATTTAAAAAAAATAAAAACCCAGAACTTTCAGGAAGCCAGAATCCCAATTATTCATAGTTCTTTGAAATGAGGAATTCCCCCTGGCAGGAAATTCTTTCTGCATGCTTACAACGGGAAAATTGCCAGGAAAATCTATTTTCTGCATCTTTCCAGCGACTGGGCTCCAAATGCTGGCTTTGATCTACCAGTTCCTCATTTCGAGTTTCCAGATCGTGGCTGAAATCCCTTCCCCACTGAACCGCAGCCCCCCCACCCCGAGACACACTGCAAAGCAGGAAGCCCCGAGTTCAAATGCCGCCGCTGACATGAGGCATGCGAAAGGCAAGCCACACCAACCGCCCTGCTCTCGGCCTCAGTCTTCCCCATCTGCGGAATGGGCTGAAGAACACGGGCAAACTTTGCAGTACTGCTGTAAGGGACAAAATACCGTGTGCAGAGTTCTTTGAACCCCATAGGAAGAGAGAAGACGTTTTTAGTTTTTTCCTGTTTGGTTTTTTTTTAATCATTATTCTCTTTAGTTCAGCCTGAATTTTATGGAATATTCGGTTGAAAACCTTTAATAACATAGATTTTTTAAAAGTTCGCATAGTCCCCTGCAATTCACATTTTGCTGCATTGATAAGATTTTGAAATAACAATTACAAGGTGAGCCCAGCTTCGGCTGGGGAGGGCGGGGTATAAATACATTATTATTATTATTATTATTATTATTATTATTATTATTATTGATAAACCTGATCAAACGGGGGAAAAGGGTGGAATTCAAATGAATCTGACAAGCATCTGAAAAGAATTAAGATGCCCCCAAATCCCTAACCAGCACTTTAGGGGGGGGGAGTTTTATTATTGAATTAAATTTTGATATCGTTTTGCAAATAGCAATTATCAATGAGGGTGGGGATCGCTTGGAGGAGAAAGTCTCTGGAATTGCCGACTTTTTCCGTGTATAAAACAATGTTTTCTGAAAAGGAAGGGGCCTTTTATCATATGTGGTGGGAATGTAGAGAATTTTTTTAAAAAATTGGGAAATGATATATAATGAATTGAAGAAAATGTTTAAAATGACATTTGCAAAAGAAAAACCCAGAAGCATTTTTGTTAGGGATTGTAGGAAAAGACCTGCCAAGGAAAACAAAGAATTTATTTATGTATGCGACAACAGCGGCGAGAGTTTTGATAGCACAAGGATGGAAGAACGAGGAAATCCCGACGAAAGAGTAATGGCAAGAGAAATTGATGGACTATGCAGAACTGGCGAAACTGACATATAAACTGTGAGATAAGGACAATGGTGGCTTTAAAGAAGAATGGGAACTTTTTACAAAGTATTTAAAAAGACAACAAAATGAATCGGACTCTTTGGCAGGTTTTGAATAAACATACACAAACTTATTGATTGCTAACATAGTAAACAGATAATATAAGGATTTATACAATTTTACAGTACGCAGAGAACAATAGGTGTTGAGAAATCAGAGAGAGGAGCTGAAAGGGGAAAAATAATGAATCTGATATGTTTTGATATTGTGTTATGTTGAAATTGTTAATAAAAAAATCAAAAATAAAAATGAAAGGATGTTTTCTGCTAACTTTATTTAGTAAAAAATTGGGGGTCGTCTAACCCACCGTGGGAAAAACAGAAGGAGAGGATCGCTGGGGGGGGGGAGGAAAGTTGATCGCCCCCAAACCTCTTGATCTTACAAGGTAGAGGCTCCCACCTCGTCCCTACTCGCGAGTAAGAGAGGAAGCAGGAGTTTCCGGGGCGCGGAACACCGGAAATCTGCAATGCATTGCAACATCAGCCAGACTTTTATTTTGTCTTTTTGCAACGGGGAACAAAACTGCAATGCGAATTCGACTGCCGATTTTAAAAGGGGAGCCGGGCGCGCATCCCCGCATCCTCACGTGCGCCTTACCTGCTTTCCGCAGGGGCTCCCCAAAACGCGTGTCAAGGTCAGTCTCCCCCACTGGCCACGTTCTCGGATCGCTGGAAAAGAGGGAAACTCTCCGCACGTTACTCCACCCTGGAGGCAGGATCGGGGCTGAGCGGCACCACCCCTTCCGGGTCCCGATCCAGGCAGTGCCCCGGCGTGGTCCTACTCGAGAGTAGACCCGTTGAGAAGACGGGAAGAAATTCAAAGAGGCATTATAATGCAGAGGCATTCGAAAATTAATGGACATTAGTGTGATGTTGGATAAAAATTAAGTGGTTACCAGCTGTAATGTAGAGGTTGACTAATAAGTTACAATAAGTTACAACAAGTTATAATAAGGATTTGCTGAATTAAGAATTTGAACTGGAATACAAAAGGGGGAGGTGAGAGGAGGTCTGGGAAATAAGTTAATGGAAATAAGTAATGGAAACTACATTTGTTTTAACTGTTCTTTTTTGTTTTTGTATTTTTATTATTTCTTTTTTTCTGTATTTATTTATTTTTGTATTAATTGGAAACTTTAATAAATATTATTAAAATAAAAAAAAGAGAGTAGACCCGTTGAAATTGCAGGGCACCCCCATCTTAATAATAATAATTTATAGACCGCGCATCTGGCTGGATTTCCCCAGCCACTCTGGGTGGCTTCCAGCACATAGAAAAACATAATATTTATTTATAAATATTATTTAAAAAACCATAATATTATTTTTGGGTGGGGAAGTTTTTCAAGCTGAAAAACTGAAAAGTCTTGGCCGTCCTCTGCAATTGCTTCACCTCCATATTTGCAGGAAGGGGAGGGACTGGTGACTGGAGAAGCAACACCACCTGGTTCACCTGCGGAACTCACTGCCACAAGAGCGTCCTGTAGGGTCTTTTTTGTCGTATGTGGTGGAAGTATATAAAAGCTAAAGGCTTTGGGGGAAAGACAGATAACGAGTTGAAGAAAATGTTCCAGTTGGTTGTTCCCAAAAGTCCTGCAGCTTTTCTCCTAGGGAGGGAGTTCCCCAAAAAAGATGATTAAACTAATTATGTCTGCAACAGCAGCAGCCAGAATCCTGTACACTCAGAAATGGAAAGGAGGAGGAATGGCTTCAGAAGTTAGGTATAAAATGGGAATGAAAATATCCTGGCAGTAAGGGTGGGGAGTCAATTTTTTAAGAAAAATGTATATTGAAATATAAGTAAACTGGCCAATTTGTGAAAAAGCAATTAAAAATATCTCTAATAATAATATTAATAAAAATAAGCGTGCCGGCAGTTCCTAGTGGAAAAGGACTAAGGCAAATTCACAAAAAACATACAATCTACCAAGGGTAACCAGCAGCTGTAGTCAGTGTGAAGCCTCCCAACCAGGGGCAGTCTATCTGCATGTTTCTTTTTTCTTTTTAATTTTTTTATTAACAATTTCAACATAACAAATTATGAAAACATATCATATTCATTATTTCTCCCCTTCAACCCCCCCCCCCGAGACTTCCCTCTTCTCTGATTTCTCAGCACATCTTATTCTCTGCATGTTATAAAACTATACATTTCCTTACATTATCTATCTACCATGTTATCAACCAATAAATTTGTGTATGTTTATTCAAAACCTGCCAAGGAGTCCAGTTCATTTTCTTGTCTTTTTAAATAAATTGTAAAAAGCTCCCGTTCTGCATGTTTATTTATTTATTTGAAACTTTTACAAACCGCACTTTTATTGGAAAATAGCTGTCCCCTCTCTTTTTCCCGGTTTGTAGCTTTCCATGCTTATTTGTCTGTTTCGTAACACAAGGAAATATTTAATTTTTTTTTAAAAAAGAGGAAAGTTAGCCAGACTAACTTGTGGAACTCCCTGCCACAGGAGTGCTTAAGAGCAGCGGGGAGAAGGGAGAGTTGGCACCGCTGCCCTCAGGAGAACCGGAACACGCTCCGGAACGATCTAGAACCACCGGGGCTGTTCCGGAACGTTCCCTGGAAGCCAGAATGCCCCATTGTCTGATGCCCTGGAGATGCCAGGAATGGGAGATGGGTTGGCGGACCCCATGCCTGGCCTTGGTGGCGGTTCTGATCCTGGGGCCGGGCCCCTCCTGGCTCTGCCTGCAGTGCGACCCCAATTTCGCCCTCCGCTTCGCCTCCTACGCCCCCCACTTGAGCCGCAAGTCCTGGGGGCTGGGGGACGTCCCGGCTGCCGGGCGGAGGCTGCGGGGCTGGGCCCAGGACACCCTGGCAGAACTGAACCTGGGGGTCCCGGCGGAGATCCGTGAGTCGCCTCGCAGACCCAGGGTGCCGGATGTGGCCCTCCAAACCTCCCGATGTGGCCCTCGGGTCATAGCACCCCTTAAGCAATAACACCACCTCTCTCCCCATGGACGGGCCCCATGTCAAAGATGGGGAAATTCAGGCTTGTGTGCCAATGTGGCCCTCGAGACCTCTCCACCTGGCCCCTGGAAATCTCTGCAAGCCACGCCCCCTGGCCCCAGGCCTTCTTACATCCCTTGCACTGCCCGCTGTTGTCCCCCGAATGCGGCCCTGGGAAGGCCAGCTTGAAGGAAACATGGCCCTCGAGCTAAACAAATAGATTTCCCCCCACCTCCCACTTAGACGAAGGAAGACAAGGCTTTCCTGCACCGGGTTAACCTGTGGAACTCCCTTCCACAAGGTTTGACTAAAAACCAGGTTATTCTTTTTTTAAAAAAATCGAAATGTCCCTTTGCCAAAACTCTTGACCCGTTAGGAGCGCAGCCTTGCATTTAAGGTCCACATGGACTGCGGCTTCCTGGGGGGGGGGGCCTTATGATTTTTTGTATGCTCTCTCCCCACATCCTGTCCTTTCCCCCATCTCTCCCCATCTTACACAGCGATGGAGAAACTCCAGGCAATAGCTACAGTCGTCTATGGGAAACTGGACACCCTCTTCAAAGGGAACACTTACAAGCCAGGTAAATAAATATAAATATAGATTATATAGAAAGGGTCTGCCTCTATCTGTTTGCCTGGATGAGGATGACCATTTCTGGTAACTAGAACCGCCCAAGGCTGCGATTCCTCTGCAAAAGTTTGCAGATGTTCCTAATCACAGAATTGTAGAGTCGGAAGGGACCCCCAGAGGCATCTAGTCCAACCCCCTACACTGCACGAATCTTTTGCCCCATGTGGGGCTCAAATTCACAACCCTGAGATTAAGATTCATGCTCTACCAACACACTCGTGCTGCTGGGCCTCTCTCTCTCTCTCTCTCTCTCTTATAAATGTTTTTATTGGTTTTTATCATACAAAATTACAAAACATACCACACAGTTTATCACAAACACAATCTTATTAGACTTCCATCAGCACCTCTGATCATCCTCCATCTTAATCACTTCTTATGCATTTCCTAACATAATATTGCCTTGAACATCTCTTAACATATCATCTTTCCTTTTCCATTTTTACAATATTTCTAATATTATTCCTCACAGAACTTTTTGTAGACCTACAAACGTCGTCTGATCAGCACAAATACTTTTCAAATAATCCGTAAATCTACTCTAGCCCTCGGTAAATTTCTGGTCCCACTGGTTTCGGATCCTTCCTGTTAGTTTGTCAAGTTCCGCATAGTCCATTAATTTCATCCTCCATTCTTCTTGCTTCCATTTTTGGGCCAATAATATTCTTGCTGCTGTTACTGCATATAGAAAAAGCTTACATTCCTTTCTATTTATATCATTTCCAACAATACCCAAGAGAAATGCTTCTGGTTTCTTTATAAATGTATATTTCAACATTTTTTTCAACTCGTTATATATCATCTCCCAGAAGCATTTCACCTTTTTATATTCCCACCACATGTGATAAAATGTTCCCTCTTTTTCCTTACATTTCCAACATTTATTACTAACTCTCTCTCTCTCTCTCTCTCTCTTCTCACCCCCCACCAAAGGTGTACTTCCGGAAATCCTGCGTTCCATTTTCGAGGAACAAGTCAAATTGCTACGGAATGCCATCATCGAAAGTGAGTGCTCCCTCCTTCCGTCGTTTGGCGTTTGTTTTCCTGGATTATACATACAGTGGTGCCCCGCAAGACGAATGCCTTGCAAGACGGAAAACCCGCTAGACGAAAGGGTTTCCGTTTTGGAGGTGCTTCGCAAAACGAATTTCCTATGGGCTTGCTTCGCAAGACGACAATGTCTTGCGAGTTCCTGTGGGTTTTTTCCTCTTCCCCCCCCCTTTTTCTAAGCCGCTAAGCCGCTTATCCGATAAGCCGCTAAAAGCCGCTAAACCGCTAATAGCGCTAATCCGCTTAGCCGTCAATGGGCTTGCTTCGCAAGACGAAAAAACCGCTAGACAAAGAGAATCGCGGAACGGATTCTTTTCGTCTTGCGAGGCACCACTGTACCTGTGTTTCGGAGCAGGGCTTAGTTAAGAAAAGGCATGTTCAGAAAGCAGGGTGGCTCTCCCACACAGAAGCCCCTCTCGCAGGCCGGCTTGTGGGAATGCCTCTTTCAAAATGGTGGGCAACGGGAATGCATCGCCTCTGGATAAAATGCTAAAGCGTGTTAATTCTATTTTTGAAAGCAGTTGGTACCGCAGCAAGCAGTTGGTCCCTTACCTTTCCCGCCCCGCCCTGGACACAGTGATCCATGCGACGGTCACCTCCAGGCTTGACTACTGTAATTCGCTCTACGCGGGGCTGCCCTTGAAGCTGTCCCAGAAACTCCAGCGGGTGCAGAATGCTGCAGCGAGGCTCCTCACGGGGTCTCTGCCATGGGAGCAGATTCACCCAGTGCTCTACCAGTTGCACTGGCTCCCGGTGGAGTACAGGGTCAGATTTAAGGGGCTGATTTTGACCTTTAAAGCCCTTCATGGCCTAGGACCCTCGTAACCATGGGACCGCTTCTCCCGGAGGACCTTAAGGTCCATAAATAGCAACACCCTAGAGGTCCCAAGTCGCAAGATTGGTCTCAACTAGGACCAGGGCCTTTTCAGTACTGGCCCCGACTTGGTGGAACGGTCTGTCACAAGAGACCAGGGCCCTGCGGGACTTGACATCTTTCCGCAGGGCCTGCAAGACAGAGCTGTTCCGTCTGGCCTTTGGTTTGGACTCAGTCTGACCCTTATGTTGCCCTCCCCTTATGGTCTTGATCTATGGGCTACTTTTAAAATGAGGTTGCATTTTAAATTGCATTTTAACCTGTATTTTAAATTGCCGCCCCCCATTATTATGTTTTTACTGTAATTTTACTCCTGTTAGCCACCCTGAGCCCAGCTCTGGCCGGGGAGGGCGGGGTATAAATAAAATTTATTATTTATTATTATTATTATTGCTTTGGAAATGCATGTAATATTGAGCAGCAAATAAGGCTGGGTAGGGAAAGATCAAGGCTGGGGGAGTCGGCATGTAAATTTGTATTAAATTAGAATCAATTTGATGTTCGGTTGTTAAAATTTTTGAAGAGCAATAGCAAGTAAATTTGCAAAACAAAAAGGCAGCCGATGGAAGTGCGGGAATGTCTCATCGAAAAGTTCAGCTCTTGGGAATCCCTCTTCTAATATGGCAGCCAGTGATAGATAGATAGATAGATAGGTAGGTAGATAGATAGATAGTGTTAAGTAGTGGGCGAACATATCAGACTACACAGCGATTCTTCCAAAGCAGCTCTTTATTTGTAAGCTGGAACAGAACTAAGCTGAGAAGCTCAGTCAGCCTGCTTATATAGAGCTCCAGAACAATGTAACTGTTGCCATTTTCTAAAACTATCCAATCTCTGAACGTCACTTTTCGATCCTTCATTTGCATAACTATCTACAGTATCCCCCTGCTGGCCCAAGGTGAGAACTTCAGTACATAACAGATAGATAGATACTGTAGATAGATAGATAGATAGATAGATAGATAGATAGATAGATAGATAATTTATTACAATCAAAGACCAGATCACATAACATAACACAATAAAAACAGCGTTCATAAAGATAAAATATACAATCGGAGCAGATTGCAGCAGTAGCTCATGAGTTAAAATTGAGATATATACATACACCCGTACACCTGAGATTTGGGCTACCATAAAAATTGACCCTGGGGCGCCCCAAAGGGTGACTTCAGCATTTCCCTAGTAAGCTATTTTATTCTAGAGGATGATCTGTGCCTACAAATCTGGGCGCAGAATCTGGCTACCAGCCAGGTCGTTTTGTGATCTTTGCCTAAGTGGAGAGAATTAAGTTTAGATTTGTCTGAAAGATCGGCAAAGGATCAGTGGTGTCTCTACGAATCTCAACATAAAAAGGACATCTAAAAAAATATATGTTCGGGGCTTCCGCATACGGGACTCTTCTGTAGGAGCCTTCCAGAACTGGTGAGGGCAAGGCTGAGCTTCTAGCAAGAGTAAAAGCCTTTATTGCGTTTCTGGATGTGAGGAAATAGAGATATGCTGCTGGAGCGGCTACATATCTCCCGTTTTCTATGATTTTATAATTGGGGACCCTTGTGCAGTCCTGTTGTCTCTCTATGTCCAGGATTCTTTGCCTAACCACGGATCTAGCTTGGCCCAGGCACATATTATGAGGGTTTGGGGAGCAGGGTCCAGTTTCTGAAGAGTGTTTAGGACTGCTGTCTGCCAGCCAGACTGAAACTGATGGCTCAGAATCAATGGGGCTATTCCTCGGGGGAGCAGTTTCAGAGTTAGCCACTTACCATATTTTTCGCTCTATAGGACGCACTTTTTCCCCTCCAAAAATTAATTAATGTGTGTGCGTCCTATCGAGCGAATGCAGGCTCCTTGGCTTCAGCGATAGCAACACGAAGCCTCTGAAGCGCAGAGGGAGCGCTCCCTCCGTGCTCCGGAGGCTTCGCGATGCTTTCGCTGAAGCCTGGAGAGCGAGAGGGGTCGGTGCGCGCAGACCCCTCTCACTCTCCAGGCTTCAGGGATAGCCATCTGAAGCCTTCAGAGCGCAGCGCGAGTTCCCACTGCGCTCCGGAGGCTTCAGGTTCCTTTCGCTGAAGCCAGGAGAGCAAGACTCTCCTGGCTTCAGCAGAGAGGGAGAGCTGCGCAGCGCCCCTTCAGCCAAGCGGGAGGAGAAATGGAAGGGGCTCCGTTTCTCCTGCCGCTTCGCTGAAGGGGCGCCAAGCAGAGAGGGGGAGAATTTTTCCCCTTGTTCTCCCCCTCTAAAACAAGGTGCATCCTATGGTCCGATGCATCCTATAGAGCAAAAAATACGGTATATATTGATGTTAGACTGATATGAGCTTTGACTTTCATCGTGCCTGTTTCTAGTCTGACATGGCAGCCAGTGGGAAAAACCCTTCTAAATGGACAGCTTGTGGGAAACTTTTTTCTTTTTGTATAATTTTTATTAATTTCCCAAATTTTAACAATTACTGTATACAATACCATTACATAACAACTGTTGTACCATTTGCTCTTGCAGAGCTGTCGACTTCCCTCGGTCCTTTTCCTGGTTTCCTTCTGCTACTTTTTATTTTGCACATTTATAACATCTCCATCCTATATTTATCTTGTCTTAACATTCACTTTTGTCTTAAATAGAACGTGGATTCTTCTCACGAAGTGAGTCTTATCTCGGTCCTGCTAGTGTCTTTATATGTGTACAATGAGTCTCTAAGTATTGTATAAATTTAGTCCATTCTTTCTGGAACACTTGATCACCCTGGTTCTGGATACGTCCCATCAGCCTTGCCATTTCCGCATACTCCATTGCCTTCGTCTGCCATTCTTCTATTGTTGGTCGCTCCTGCCGTTTCCACTTTTGGGCTAGTAAAATTCTTGCTGCTGTTGCAGCATACATAAACAGTTTTTGATCTATTTTTGGTATTTCCAGTCCAACCATTCCTAGCAGAAATGCTTCAGGTCTCTTTGGAAAGGTGTACCTGAGCATTTTTTTTAACTCGCTATATATATATCATTCTAGAAGACTTTAACCTTGTCACAAGTCCGCTTGTGGGAATGCATTTCAGCATAGTTTCATAATAAGCCATTCCTCCTTCGTTGGTAAACCTACTCCCCATCCATTTGTGCAAATAATTAAGAGGAATAAATTTGTGTCAGGGGGTTATTACTGAATTTGCTTTTCAGTAGTTTCCTTTTTGGGGGGGTTCTTTTCGAGTAGTTTCTGCATTTCTCTTTGGTTTGGGGTGGTTTGCTTGCTTTTCAGAATTATCAATGACAAAAAATATATATGACACAATACCTTTAGAAGCGCAGAAACTGAGATCAACAGGGGATGCATAACTCCTGGGAACGCCTTGCAGGAAATGAATCATAGCATTGAAGAGTTGGAAAGGGACCCCAAGGGTCATCTAGTCCAACCCCCCACGATGCAGGAATCTCAGCTCAAGCACTGTTAAGTTGGTTGAATGCAACTGGTTAATCAACTGCCCGGCTGTGGCCCAAATTTCAATTACTCTTGAGAGGTGGCCAGAGAGCCACAAGGGAACCCTGCTGCCTAAAAACCGACTCACTTTCTCTCTCTCTCGCCTTTCCTTAGGTAGAGTGAAGTGTGAACGCCATTGTGGTAAGTGGGCTTTTGGGGAGGGGTGCCCCTATCTTGAATCACAGCAATGCCTTTTGTGTGCCTGAACGGAGAGAGGGGAGTGTGTGTCGATGCCCTCTGACTTTGTGGGGTCAAGACGTGAGCCTGTGGGTTTGCCAGCATCCATGATTGAAGGATTAGCTGCTGGTATGAGTGGTTTATATAGGGATGCGGGTGGTGCTGTGGGTTAAACCACAGAGCCTAGGGCTTGCCGATCCGAAGGTTGGTGGTTCAAATCCCCACGACGGGGTGAGCTCCCGTTGCTCGGTCCCTGCTCCTGCCAACCTAGCAGTTCGAAAGCACGTCAAAGTGCAAGTAGATAAATAGGTACCACTCCGGCGGGAAGGTAAACGGTGTTTCCGTGCGCTGCTCTGGTTCGCCAGAAGCGGCTTAGTCATGCTGGCCACATGACCCGGAAGCTGTACGCTGGCTCCCTCGGCCAATAAAGCGAGATGAGCGCCGCAACCCCAGAGTCGGTCACGACTGGACCTAATGGTCATGGGTTCCTTTACCTTTTATGAGTGGTTTGGCAGTGAGCGCAGGTGCTCATGTGGTGGTTAGGCATTGGTTCAATGTGGAGTGGGGGGGAGGTTGTCACACCTGCCCCGCCAATGTGCAAAGGTATTCCGTTAAAGGAATCCAGGGATTTGCCATGCTTTTGTCGACCCCTTTCGAGGGCTAGGGCCACGCAAGAGTCCCTGGGAGCATTTGGGATGAGGTTGAGTCTCATCCTGGTTCTTTGCTCCCCCACGATGTTTACCTGTACTGACCATATGGTGGGGCCCAGTCGTCAGTGCTGCCCTCATGAGGTCAGGTGCAGCTAGTCGGAAACCAATGCCTAGACAAACACGCACTATCGGTAATCAATAAAGTTATGGCCAAAATTATGCCTATAACCTAAACGGTGGTTAAGAGGGTTGCTGAATTGGTTTTGTGATTTCACACCCAAATATTACCTTCAAAGCCGTGGCCCTTTATCAGGATGATGGGGTGCATCTCTCCTCATTGGAGAATGACATCTGGTTGGATACGGTTGCGTTGAAATTGAAGGTTTGGTTGGGTATGTGAGGGGTTTGGTGGCGAGCGTAAGGGCTCAATTGGCAGTTAAAGGTAAAGGGACCCCTGACCCTTATGTCCAGCCGTGGCCGACTCTGGGGTTGCGGCACTCATCTCGCTTTATTGGCCGAGGGAGCCGGCGTACAGCTTCCGGGTCATGTGGCCAGCATGACTAAACCGCTTCTGGCGAACCA
Organism: Podarcis erhardii; assembly: GCF_964252035.2. Lineage (NCBI taxonomy): Eukaryota > Metazoa > Chordata > Lepidosauria > Squamata > Lacertidae > Podarcis > Podarcis erhardii. The sequence goes on along the minus strand of NC_138516.1, from coordinate 2,375,884 downwards.
GAGCAGCGCACGGAAACGCCGTTTACCTTCCCGCCAGAGCGGTACCTATTTATCTACTTGCACTTTGACGTGCTTTCGAACTGCTAGGTTGGCAGGAGCAGGGACCGAGCAACGGGAGCTCACCCCATTGCGGGGATTCAAACCGCCGACCTTCTGATCGGCAAGTCCCAGGCTCTGTGGTTTAGACCACAGCGCCACCCGCGTCCTCGATTGGCAGTTGGGCATTGGTTAAAACTAAAGGCTAGTGGCCCCTGGGTGATGGCCTGCAAAGGAAGGCGGCCCCTTAAAAACTGAAAAAAAAACTGCCCCACTCTTCAAAACATGGGTTTGGACTTTGCATTGCAAATGATGCTCTGGTGTTTTAATCTCTAATGCAGAGGAAATGGGTCCATCCGTGGCACTAGAAGATGCTTGCGCCACCAGCCTCAGCCAGCCGGCCACCTGCCTCCCATCTTCCTCCTCCGGTCTCAGTGATGCCCTCCTAGAACAGCAGGGAGGGAGGAGGAGAACAGGGATGAAACCAAACAGAGCTTGCCATTGGCTCTGGCGCCACCTGCTGTCGGGCTCCTGTCCTGATCTACCTGCCCAAAGGAGGGCTTGCGGGAGGATGTCAAAGACATCCGCATGGCTGGTTCTAGTGCTTTATTACAACTGATCCAGAATGCGGCTGCCAGACTGGAGACGGGGAGGGGCCGCTGGGACCATGCAACACCCTCTTATTTATACCCCGCCCATCGGAATGGGTTTCCCCAGCCACTCTGGGCAGCTTCCAACACATATAAAAACATCAAGCATTAAAAACTTCCCGATACAGGGCTGCCTTCAGATGTCCCCTGAAATTGTATAGTTGCTTATCTCCTTGACATCTGATGGAAGGACATTCCACAGGGAGGGTGCCATCACCGAGAAGGCCCTCTGCCTGGTTCTTCATAATTTCACTTCTCACAGTGAGGGAAGCACCAGAAGGCCCTCGGAGCTGGACCTCAGTGTCTGGGCTGAGTGATGGAGGTGGAGACGCTCCTTCGTCTACTAGGCCGAAGCCATTTAGAGCTTTAAAGGTCAGCACCACTGGGAGCCAATGTAGGTCTTTCACGGGCATAGGCAAACTCAGCCCTCCAGATGTTTTGGGACGACAACTCCCATCATCCCTGACCACTGGTCCTGTTAGCTAGGGATGATGGGAGTTGTAGTCCCCAAACATCTGGAGGGCTGAGTTTGCCTATGCCTGGTCTTTCAGGACTGGTGTTATATGGTCCCAGCAGCCGCTTCCAGTCACCGATCTGGCTGCTGTATTTGATGTCTTCTGTTTTTCTATGATTATTTTTTTACAGGAATAAAGCAATACGAAGCCATTTCTTGCGTGACATGCAACGCCACCAAGCCAGCTTGCTTTGGATATAATTGCGAGTAAGAATTCTTTCTCTCATTCCCATGTTAGAAAAAATAGAATTAAAAATGGCATTTGGGGGAGGCTGATTCCCATAGCAGAAAAGCTTCCAGGCCCCTTCCTGCAATTATTCTCCATTGTGTGAAATCTAAGCCAGTGGTTCCCAAACATTTTTTTGCAGGAGTGTGGGGAGTACATCCCCACTGGTTCCACTAACTCATTCCCAGGGGGGAAAGCAGTATTCAGAATAGCAGTTTGCAAGGAAGATAATAACACAATGAAACTCAAAATCAGTAACAATTAAACTGTACATTCATTCAAAATCCAATTAGAACAATTTAGTTTGATTAATTCAACAAAACTGATTTCCTTATCCATTCTTCTTTGGCGGGAGCTTTTTCCTTCCATTTTTGTGCATTAAGAAATCCTAGCTGCTCTCTTTACTTACATAAACAGCTTAATCATCTTTTTTGAAACTTCTGTCCCTATAATCTCTAAGAGCAAAGCTTCACTTCTTTCTTTTTTTGTATAATCACTTTGAGCATCTTTTTTATCTCATCCTATATCCTATCCCAAAATACCCTTGGCTTTCTTACAAGTCCAGCACCTACATATGGGGGTGGGGGGGAACCAATTTGCTTGTTCACACATCCAGCAGTTAGAACACTGTCCAACTATCTTGTCCTCTGTCCTCCCCTTCTCCTTCTGCCCTCCATCTTTCCCAACATCAGGGTCTTTTCCAGGGAGTCTTCTCTTCTTCATGAGGTGGCCAAAGTACTGGAGCCTCAGCGTCAGGATCTGTCCTTCCAGTGAGCACTCAGGGCTGATTTCCTTCAGAATGGAGAGGTTGGATCTTCTTGCAGTCCATGGGACTCTCAAGAGTCTCCTCCAGCACCAGAATTCAAAAGCATCCATTCTTCGGCGATCAGCCTTCTTTATGGTCCAGCTCTCACTTCCATACATCACTACTGGGAAAACCATAGCTTTAACTATATGGAACTTTGTTGGCAAGGTGATGTCTCTGCTTTTTAAGATGCTTTCTAGGTTTGCCATCGCCTTTTCCCCAAGAAGCAGGCGTCTTTTAATTTCGTGACTTCTGTCACCATCTGCAGTGATCATGGAGCCCAAGAAAGTAAAATCTCTCACTGCCTCCATTTCTTCCCCTTATGTTTGCCAGCAGGTGATGGGATCAGTGGCCATGATCTTAGTTTGATCTTCCATTAAAAACTGCAAATTGAATTGAAAGTGCAGACGATGGGGGTAGCTTTCCCTCTTTATCTGTTTGTTTCATAACACAAAACAAGGACAAGCTAACTGCAGCCAGACAGGTTATAGCGAGTAATTTGGGAAAATGCAGAAGAGCTAGGAGTGAACCAATGGAGGGAAAAAACTGAATAATATTATAATTTTAGAATATCTAACTGTGAAGATACACAGAATGAAAGGGTTTGAGGTCAGTGAGAAAGAGGAGGATTGGTTTGAGAAGTTATTGAATTATTTGGGTAAGTTTGAACAATTTGGGGCAATTAAAATGTTAAAATTTAAATAAACCTTGTGGATGGAGGAGTGTTAACGTATATAAAATTGTCCATATGGTTGATTTGAATATGTTGTCATTGATTATGTATACCCAATGTATCGGCTGCCTGGGGGGTTTCACTGTTTGTGTTTGGTTGTTGGTAAAAAATTAAAATTAAAATAAATAATATAAACTAATAATCATATTAAAAAACAGGGGAGACTGGTTTATTAAGGCAAGTGGCTTCAGTCTGGCCCTGACACCAGGAAGTCTCTCCAGCCACAACCCCACATTCTGACCCCGAGTTTCTGTCCCCTGTTTCCACCCCCCAGGTCCTCTGAAGACTGGGAAGATGCCTTGAAGGGACTCTACGAGTACATGTGAGTTCTCCAGGGGCTTTGCAAGTTTAGCGGTGGTGGGCAGGCATTTGGGAGGCAAGAAAGGGGAGCAAGCAGTCCCTGGTGAAGTTACTAGTCCCTGTGTTTCTGGAGACAGGGTGAACGAAGTGAGACGGGGAGAGGGGCCACCAGGGACACCCCCCCCCCAGGTTGGTGGACTCATCCCTGGCTTGGGGCAATGGGAATTGGAGTTGCAACATCGCGTGGGTCACAGGTTTGCCGTGGTCTAAGAAGATGCATTCTCTAGTGCATGCAAGCAATGGAAGAATGCTTCTGTTCAGGACAGGCGCTTCCTCCTGGGAACAGGGAATGCCCCTCTTTTCAGCAGGGGCAGGGAGAATTTGCATCCCTCCATAGATCATTGGCAGAAGGCCTCTATTTGCAAGATGAATTCCCTCCTGAGAAAGGAGAATGCCCCTTGGAAGGTATCTTCATGCTTGCTGAGAATGCAAAATCGTATATTTTTCGCTCTATAAGATGCACCAGACCATAAGATGCACCTAGTTTTTGGAGGAGGAAAACAAGGAAAAAAATATTCTGAATCCCAGGAGCCAGAACTGTTATGTACTGAAGTTCTCACCCTGGGCCAGCAGGGGGATACTGTAGATAGTTATGCAAATGAAGGATTGAAAGTGACGTTCAGTGATGGGATAGTTTTAGAAAGTTGCTACAGTAACGTGGTACTGGAGCTCTATATAAGCAGGCTGGCTGAGCTCTTCAGTTCAGTTCTGTTCTGGCCTCTGAATAAACAAGAGCTGATTGAAGAATCGCTGTGTCGTCTGATATGTTCGCCCACAACTTAACAAGAACAGCAAGAGGGATTGCTGCACAGCCTGCACTCGCTCCATAAGACGCACACACATTTCCCCTTACTTTTTAGGAGGGAAAAAGTGAGTCTTATAGAGCAAAAAATACGGTATTTTGGACCCAGCTCTTTGGTTTTCTCTCTGAAATTATTAAACAAGCCCTTGCCAGGCCCAGCCTTAGCCCTGCTTTCACAAAACCCAGATTCCGACCCCACCACCCAGCACAAAGATTTAATTCTTTTTCTACTGGTAGCTGCACACCTAGTGATAGCAGATCCCTGGAAATCCCAGGTGTTGCGACTTCTTGAGATGTGGTTCCATAATATTAGTTCGGAACGACGAACTGGGCTTGGAAGAGTTGCAAATGGGGTTATAAAGGAAAATAAAACCTGGTCTCCCTTCTTTTTATATGTAAGGGGGGGGGGGGAGAAAATAAAGCTCTCCCACCAGCCTCACAAACCTGTCTGTGGAGAACCTGCCAATGTTTTAAGACCATGTAAAATGACATTTGCCGAAAACTTTTGTAATGTCTCAGGTTTTAATCAAGACATTGTGGTTGGGGTTTTTTGAACTGCTGCATTTTTAATAAAAGAAAATTAAGGAAGGAAGGAAGGGAGGGAGGGAGGGAGGGAGGGAGGGAGGGAGGGAGGGAGGGAATGCCTCTTCTTAGATCAAGGATCAGTGGCACTCTCATTTTTGCAGAGCTCTAACTCCTGCCATTCCCAGTTCCCGGCCATGTGGGCTTCTGGGGCTACTGGAAGTTGCAGTCCCTGCAATATAATGAGGGCCACAGGGCCCCACCTTGGCCCTTCGGACTTTCACATTGCAGAGGTCAACAATGCCACGTCCACGCACAGGCGACAAGCCCCAGGCTGTTTGGGGGAAGCAGAACGCAGCAGTCCTGCCCCCCTTTAGAAAGAACTGGCTGGTGGGGGCTCTACGGGATTCCCATTAGGTGGCGGCACCAAGACTTTGGAACTCACTGCCACTTGATATCGGGCAGGAACTTCCATGGTACTCTTTGCGGTGCCTACTTAAAACATATTTGTTTAGGGAGGAGTATCCCGACACATTTTTTTTATTATTATTATCCCACCCATCTGGCTGGGTTGCACCATAAACATTGATGTGTTTCGATCTCCTTTTAGTGCTGTCGCTCATTTTAATTACCTTTCAAATGCTTTTAGCTGTTTTTAAAACTGTTTCTACCAGTAAAATTTAATGTTTCTTGCACACCACTTACAACCCAGCGATATAAGAATTTGGTTGAAGAAATATAAAGAAATAAATACCGTAATCCTGTTTTTTTCTTCTCTTCCTCTCTCTCTCTCACAGATACAGTTTGACAACGTAAGTTGGGCGTTTTGACGCGTGTTTTGGAGCAAAGTTTTCCGCAGCGACGAAAAATTGAGCGCGGGAAATGGAAGAGTTTGCCCTTTTCTGCAAGGCCCCTTTTCTTCTGCGCCCCGTGCGACACTCTTGCGAGGAGGGCGGTGGCAGGAGTCTCCCTGATGGGCAGCAGAGGGGCAGCAGTTTCCCAAAATCACCAGCTGGGGGGCTCCGGGTTGGCCCCCGAGTGGGAAAAAAACAAACAGCACACCACTTTTGTCCAGGCTGCCAAAAGTGAAACCCTGAGCAGCTGAATCCACATAAGGGAGACCCACGTGGAGGGGCAAGATGAGCTGGGGTAGCTCAGTGGGCAGAAGACGAGACTCTTAATCTCAAGGTTGTGGGTTCAAGTCCCACACTGGGCAAAAGATTCCTGCATTGCAAAGGGTTGGACTAGATGACCCACATTGTCATGTGTGTGTCTTTGTTTGTGTGTATGTATGCAGAATATGACGTTTGTGTGTGCGTGCGCGTTAAGATCCTCAGAAATGATTTTAATAGGATCTCTTTCTTTAACTTAAGATTTTTGAATTAATTTTTCAAAACTTTAACCAATTAATTTCAATTTTCTAATTTCTCTTTTGATTTGACTTTCCACTTTTTCTTCCATGCTGTTTTTCATACCAATCCCTTTCACAAATATAACATCACACATTTCATCCAAGACAGATTCCTCCATTTAATCTATTATCGTTTTCTTCCCGTTGCTCAGATTTCAAATCCTGCTTGTGATTTCATTTGGTTACAATATTAACCCCCCCCCCTCAAATAATCAAAAATTTCAGTGTGTTTTTTTTATTAGCTGGGAACTCTTTTCTGGGTGATTTTTTAACACCTGGCTGCTGTCTTCACAGGAACCCAAGCGAGTGGTCGATGGCACTGAAGCAACTCCCGGGATTTAGGTAGGCGCCCATTTTCTTGAAAGCCACTGGAAAAACTGAGGTACTCCCCCACAAAATGTAGGGCAACAGTTGCGGGTGGGGAAACAGCGGCCGGGAGAATCAGTTTGTGGGAGAGGGGGGGAGGCTTGTAGATTAAATTAACGAATAGCTGCCGAGACAATATAGCAGGGACTCATTCCTAGAAAGGAGTGGCCCCTTTCTGGGATTAATTGTTCCGTCCCAGGAAGCGGCGCCAGAGCTGAAGGGAAGACAGGACGGCTATCCTCTCAGGGATGTTGTGTTTTACAGGATTTTACTCTGTGCTTTACAGATTTACTCTGGGATTTTATGTTGCATCCTGCGTTCAGCAGGGGGACTGGGTGATCCTTTGAGGTGCCTTTCAATGACTATTGGTTCCTGCTGATGCAGCATTGCAGCAGCTGAGCAGGTGTAAACCTGGAATAATAATGTTTTTATTATTATTTATACCCCGCCTATCTGGCTGGGTTTCCCTAGCCACTCTGGCCGGCTTACAGCAGCTACAGGGTCCACAAGAGGGAGGCAGATACAAGGGGAAGGAAAGGAATTGGGACCACAGCATCAATGTGTTTTAAGAAACCACCACGAACATTTTTAGAGCATTGCAGTGGGGGTCTCTTCCAACTGTACAATTCTGTATTTCTCTCCCCCCCCAACTTTATCTTTCAGCCACTGCACATCTACAAGGTAAACAACTGGCCTGGAGGAAAGATGGACCGAAGTTGCTGATCCGAAAGTTGTTATTGTGTTTGTGGCTGCGCGCACACACATTTCCAAAAAATGGATTCCCCCAGATAGAGTCCCAAAGACAGCTGTAGTTCGCCCCTTGCAAAGCAACAATTCCCAGCGCCCTTATCCTAATGCCATAATGCTGCAAGTCTATGGTGTGGCCAAGTTTTGAATGCCCTGTTACGTTCTGGTCACCTCTCTTTGAAAATAATAATAATAATAATAATAATTATTATTATTATTATTATTATTTATTATTTGTACCCCGCCCATCTGGCTGGGTTTCCCCAGCCACTCTGGGCGGCTTCCAACAAAGATAAAAGATACACTAAAATGTCACATATTAAAAACTTCCCTGAACAGGGCTGCCTTCAGATGTCTTCTGAATGTCAGATAGATGTTTATCGCTTTGACATCTGGTGGGAGGGCGTTCCACAGGGCGGGCGCCACTACCGAGAAGGCCCTCTGCCTGGTTCCCTGTAACTTGGCCTCTCGCAGTGAGGGAACCGCCAGAAGGCCCTCGGAGCTGGACCTGTGTCCGGGCAGAACGATGGGGGAGGAGACGCTCCTTCAGATATACTGGACCGAGGAGATTGTTGAGCAGGGTAAAGTTCAGAAAAGGGGCAACCCGAAGGATCGAGGGGTTGGAGGAAGGTTGCAGCATTTGGGGCTTTTTAATGCAGAAAGGGGATGCGGGTGGCGCTGTGGGTTAAACCACAGAGCCTAGGACTTGCCAATCAGAAGGTCGGCAGTTCGAATCCCCACGACGGGGTGAGCTCCCGTTGCTCAGTCCCTGCTCCTGCCAACCTAGCAGTTTGAAAGCGCGTCAAAGTGCAAGTAGATAAATAGGTACCACTCTGGCGGGAAGGTAAACGGCGTTTCTGTGTGCTGCTCTGGTTCACCAGAAGTGGCTTAGTCCTGCTGGCCACATGACCCAGAAGCTCCCTTGGCCAATAAAGTGAGATGAGCGCTGCAACCCCAGAGTCGGCCACGACTGGACCTAATGGTCAGGGGTCCCTTTACCTTTACCTAGTGCAGAAAGGGGTTACGTGAGAGAAGTTCATGCATAGTCTGGAGAAAGCAGACAGAGGGAAGTTTTTCTCTGCCTCTCAGGACATTTGAACTTTTGGATATCTGACAAACGTTGGAATAGTTAGGACTGATGAAAGGAAGTATTTTGTCACCCGACACAGTTGAACTGTGGAACTCACTGCCACTGGATGGCTTTAAAGGAGGATTAGACAAATTCATGGCCAACGATGGCTGCTAGCCAAGAAGGCTATGCTCTGCCCGCCACGATTGGAGGCAGTAATGCTTGGACTAACAACTGCTGGAAAACACAAGAGAGGGGAGGGCTCTTGTGTTCAAATCACGCCTTTGGGTTTCCCAGAGCCATCTGGTTGGCCACTGCAAGAAGAGGGTGCTGGACTAGATAGGCCATCTAATGTTCTTAAAAGACAGCTCCCAGCACACTCGGGCAGAAAATTGTGCTCTTCCTTATTCAGTTCACTAATGCTTCCCACGAGGCTGATTCGCAATGCAATGACTGTTAACGTATATAAAAACAGCTTAAAACAATCACACTTTGAAACTATGATAAATATTGTTACACGCCACTCTAATCTCTTGAGCGGTGAGAGACTCCAGGGGTTCCTGCATCTACCCAGGGCTCAGTTCCCCTGGAAAGGTCAGTAGAATCCCACTTCTGACACCAGTGTTGCACACACCCAAATCTCCAAGTGCTGAGAGACTCCAGGGGTTCTGGGCACTAACTCAGGGTTTGGCCTCCTTGAAATAAAGGCCAGGGGAGACAGTGGCGTCTTTAGCAGTTATGTTTTTTATCAACACATGTATACAACCGGCACATGGCGTTGAACTTAACTCCGTGTCTTCCTCTGTTTCCGCAGACCAGAGAACCTGAACTTTACGAGTAAGTTTCCAAAACTTCGACTTGGGTGCTGCAGGGGGCATGGCTTCTTCACGACTTATGGGCTGATGTGAAATAGAGGCATTCTCTTCCATTAGCAAGGAAGACCTCTTCTTAGATCAAGAAGGGAGAAACATCTCTAGCCCATCTCTTGCTGGACTCCTGTCCTCCCAGACCACGTGTGAGATGGGAGTAATGGTTCCATCTTAAAGAGGCATTCTTTCGAGGGATTGCGCCTCTTCTTCAAGAAGGGACGTAGGAACCTCTGTGGCTGCCGACTCCTGGCAAACAGCCACCATCCAGTGAGCCAAAAATCAGGAATGGAGTTGTCCTCCAATATCTGGGGAGGCCACAGGTTCCTAATCTATTATGCCACCATGTTACAGAGATCGAAAGGTGGAGTCAGAAGGGCGCTGCATGCCGGTTTTAGGGGCAGCAGCTACAAGGGGAGGGTCTCTAATGCCTGCTTTGTGTCCCCTAGGTATAGAAAGCACCCTCTCGAAAAACTGGCTCAACTTGATGGCGCTGAAGGAGCTTGAGGGAGAGACCCCTGTTCTCCAGCTCCTCGCCCCAATCTGCTGAATTCTTTTCCTTTCCGCAATGTTCTATGGAGAGCCCACTTTGATGTAATAAAATTATGGATAGAGAGACCCCTGCAGTTTGCCGCTGTTGAGCTTGGTTGTATCAGAAAGATGGTCTCATTGGTTTTACACACAGCCAGGAACCTGGTAGATCCCTCCCAGCTACATATGGGTCTGGGTCTTTTGAAAGGGAAAATGGGATCAACTGGAAAAGGGGTTTGATGGCTCCCGTCGTTTGGTCCCAGCGCCTGCCAACCTAGCAGTTCGAAAGCACCCTTAAGTGCAAGTAGATAAATAGGGACCGCTTTATACCGGGAAGGTAAACGGTGTTTCCGTGTGCTGCGCTGGTGCTGGCTCGCCAGAGCAGCTTCGTCACGCTGGCCACGTGACCCAGAAGTGTCTTCGGACGGTGCCAGCTCACGGCCTCTAGAGCGAGATGAGCTCGCAACCCTAGAGTTGGACACGACTGGCCTGTACGGGCAGGGGTACCTTTACCTTAACCAAACCCAACGTGGGTGGCGCGAAGGTAAACGGCGTTTCCGTGCGCTGCTCTGGTTTGCCAGAAGCGGCTTAGTCCTGCTGGCCACATGACGCCGGCTCCCTTGGCCAGTAAAGCGAGATGAGTGCCACAACCCCAGAGTCGGTCACGACTGCACCTAATGGTCAGGGGTCCCTTTACCTTTACCCAAAACCGAAGCTTTTCCAAAGCGGGAGGAAAGATGAAAGACCTTTCAAGAGTCAGCTGGTTTTGTAATTTTATTGGATCATCTCAACATACACACACGCACACACAAAAATTGGTACAGCAGCTTTGTGGCGTTTTTCTCTTTTGGGGATTTCAGGGGAAGGGGGGGAATGTCGATAGCAAATAAGTTTGATTTTCTTCTCCCCTCCCCCCCCAAAAAACATAACACATCATACAGTTTTTTAAAGGTTCTAGAATCACCAAAAGGTTTCTGCAAGAGAACATAATCTACATGCTAAAGTGAGGGGTTTTTTTTTCATCCAGGAATATATGTACACATATATAGATATATATATACTTCTTTTTTTTAATCCACTAATTCCAAGGAACCGTTGTCCTTTTTAAGACAAATTTAAAAGACGCCGTGCAGTCTCCCTCCCAACGCGTACACAAAAATCTGGACTAAGCCACGGAAGGCTGAGCAGGAGCTTCTCCCTACCCAAACGATTTTTTAATACTTTTATCAAGCAACATGGGCCCCGAAGATAATGTGGGAAAGTGGAGACCTGGATCCATCTGATAAATCAAGTTCTGCCAGAGCAAAACGCACCCCTTTTCCCCCAAGCTGGCAAGCATTTTGCAAGTGGTTTTGGATTTTTAAAAAACCCAAACCTACCCCCAAATCATAGGGGGGGGGGAGGCTGAGACACCCATGTCTTGAAACAAGCAGCACATCAAAGAGCAAGCCAGAGACCGGGGTTTTCATGCTTGTTTCTGTGCTCTCTCTGCATCCCACAAAATATACTTTATTTGGGGGTGGGGGGGTGGGGAGGTTGAAAAATGATATTTTGCGAAACAGGTGGGTTCTTGTAAAAAAATTGCTAAGTGCCATATTCCTCAACAGTGATCAAGCTGATTTCAAAATAAATAAGTCGCCGGCTCACTTCCGTCTTACGGGACAGGCGCGTGGGGGAAGATTTGTCGAAACCAGAGGGAAGAAGACTTGTTTCCAGCCAAGAATCTCCAAAAAACACAAGGAAGCCGTCCCACAAGCTGTGCGGTCTGCCAGTTTCTCGGACCAATGTCTGATCGGTTAGTGTCTTGATCTGGGAGTTCAGAAGCCCAAGGCACAGTTTATGGGAGCAGGTGGAATATGGGGCGAAAAGAGGTAATTGGGGGGTCATGGTGGGAGAACCATGGCCAGTGCAGCAGCCAAAGGGGTCAACCTAACACGGTAAGCCAAATAAAAATGTCAAAAATAAAGTGGGGGGGGGAGGGGAGGATCCACACACAAAACCAAGAGACAATGAACCTTTGGATTTCCAGTTTTCTTTTTGCTACATTCTAAACAAAATAAAAACTTCAGGAATGTGAGATTTTGCTCTTTCTCTCTCTCTTTAAGCGGACATCACAAAGACCCATGAGAAGGGGAGTTGATCTATCTCGCAGAACGGGAATGAATCCTGTCCTCGGGAGGCAGGAGGGGGAGGCAAACACAACGGGCTTATGGTGGGAGGTGGGAGGGAAGCCAGGGCTTAAAAAACAAAACAAAACCCCAACAACAGCAACAACAAAACTAATTCCAGGTACAGTCAGCCTGGATATGGACAACCACGCAACCGTGAAATTGGAGCTGATTTAAAGAGATGCAGTGCCTGCGATTTCTTGGGTTGCTCAGCACCACACCTCATGGGGCCATCGACTGTGGCAAGGATCTCTTGGGCGGCCGCGTCAATGAGGGCAGAGTGCTTCTCTGGTACAGAAGAAGTTCCCCACCACGGCTGGTCGAAAAGTTCAAAATGGAATGTGAGGGAAGGGGGGAGAGAGAGAAAAGACTACAGCTTCGGGATGTGTAAACCGCCAGAACCGAAAACCAACACCCACCCACACGCCCCGCGTCCCAGGGCGGAGTGGGAGTGGGAAAACGCCCGCCCCCAGGAGGGGCAGGTAGGGGAGGACCGTGCGTGCGCATGGGGAGAGAGAGGGTAGGGGAGAGGAATCTTTATCGCTCGGCCGGATTCAGTCTGTGTGAGCCTCACGACACTCCTCTCTCAGGGGGAGGCGGGGGGAGGAGAACGGATCGCACCAGTTTCTCGGGAGCAACTCAGCACTTCGACAAGGTCTCCTTGAGTTCAGACAGCAGGTTGCCCAGCAAGGTCGGCTCGTTGCACTTGGCATCGACGGAGACGGAGTTCTCTCCCTTTGGGAAGAGAGCGGATTTTCATTTGTGGGTGCGGAAAGAGAGAGAGGGATCAGACAGCAAACACAGATTTTGGCCAACCAACACACAAAGGAGGTGGAGCGACTCCCCTAGGAGGCAATCATCACCCCACTGTATCTGCCCCCCCCACTTACCTTTTTAACTAAGAGACAGACGTGATGGCCCTGGATAGAACGGCTATACATTGATGCGCAGGACCCCACTCGCTCGACAACTGAAGGGGAAGGAAAGAGAAGGCGTTTAAGATGGGGCGTCTTCGTCCTCTCCCTCAAAAACAAGGCTAAGCTTTCAGGAGTGAGAAGGAGGGGGGGGGGAGGAGAAGAGCTTACTCCCTCTGCCCATATCAGCAAGAGGCACTGGTTAAATCTCCTGGGGGGATGAAGCAGAGCCCAAAGCAGGGACTCATGTTGAGAAGCGACAGAAGGCCTCCTCAGAGAGTCTCCTTGGATTGATCACAACTGATGCAGAGAGAGACGACAGGTAAAGGCAGCAAAAGCCCAACCCCCCTTACCTGCCGGCCATAAGGACTTAAGCAGGGGTGGAAACCCTCAAAATTGTCCCTAAACAAATGCCAACAGCGGGGGGGGGGGGGGATCACGTCTGGCAACCAATCTATTGACATTATTTTCAGCTCTCCAACCCCACTATGGCAGTCTATCCTGGGTTGTTGTTGTTTTTTGAGGAGGGGGAACTTACTGCAGCAGAAACTCACCTGAGAAGTGATGGTGGAAGCAGATTTTCGCTAGGAGGTGGTGGAAAGGCATGGTGATGCTGTCGACTTTGAAGGATGTGGCGTGCAGGTCTCCCGACTCCAGCAGCTTGGCATAAGCATCACTTGAGGGAGGAGAAATCAAGGTGAATTGAGCGGCAAGGGAAGCTGGAGGAAGAGGAGTGGGCCGGGACACCATCTCTGGCTTGCCCACTTCTGTGGGCCGGAAAAGCTTTTTAATGACATTGTTTATTATGATCTTGGGACGAACCAGGCCTAGCGAGCAAACACACACTCATGCCAACGCACAAAGAAGGGGGGGGGGAGCATCAAAGCAAGTACATTCAAATGACATTGCAAAGAGATACGGTTCATAAATAAGCTTGTTTTCCCCTGCTCTGGAGGGTAGGACTCGAACCCGTGGCTTCAAGTTACAAGAAAGGAGATTCCGATTAAACATCAGAAAGAAGTTTCTGACTCAACCTCTAGGATAATCCAGGAACAAGGGTTGAAGTTGGTACAAAAATGGTAAGGTTGAGTACAAAAATGGTAAGGTAATGGTAACCTGTAAGGTTATATCATATTACAAAATCTGGAAGTAAGAATTGTTGGAGGAAATGTGGAGTGATGGGAATGTACAGTCATATGTGGTGGGATTGTCCACTAGTTAATGAATTTTGGAAACACATTGGTATAGAAATATTGGGAATTGGGTAGGAAGGTGTAAATATCTAAATTAATAGTTCTTATTAGCCTGAGTAGCACCGAGTTAGAAACAAAAGAGAAATGTAAATGGGTAAAATTGATGGTAATTGCAGCCAGACAGGTTATAGCGAGTAATTGGAAAAATGCAGAAGAGTTAGGGGTGAACCAATGGAGGAAAAAACTGAATAATATTATAATTTTAGAATACCTAACTGTGAAGATACACAGAATGAAAGGGTTTAAGGTCAGTGAGAAGGAGGAGGATTGGTTTGAGAAAAGATTGAATTATTTGGGCAGGTTTGAACAATTTGGGGCAATTAAAATGTTAAAACTTAAATAAACCTTGTAGAGGGAGGAGTGTTAAGGTACATATGGTTAAGGTACATATGGTTGATTTGAATATGTTATTATTGATTATGTATACATGATTATGTATACCCAATGTATCAGCTGCCTGGGGGGGTTTCACTGTTTTCACTGTTTGTGTTTTCGTTGTTGGTAAAAAATAAAAAAAATAAAAAAAGGAAGAAGTTTCTGACAGTGAGAGCTGTGTGATAGTGGAAAGGGTTTACTTGGGACGCTGTGGACTCTCCTTCCTTGGTGATTTTAAAGCAGAGGTTGGGTGTCCACCTGTCATGGATGCTTGAGCTGAAATTCCTGCATTGCAGGGGGTTGGTCTAGATCAGTGTTTCCCAACCGGTGTTCCGCGGCACACTAGTGTGCCGCGAGACGTTGCCTGGTGTGCCGTGGGAGGGAGGCGGGCGAGTCAGGCGGGCGAGAGGCCTTAGACGCCCTGCAGAAAGGCGTCCTCTTTGTGGGTGGGTTCTCCCCCCTCCCTTAGCGCATCGTATTTAGTTGGGGATTCTGGAGAGGGGGGCGGGGGCGCGCTGGCCCCGAGCGGAACAGACGCGCCGTCGTCCCCACCTCCCTCTCCTCAGTAGCTCCGAGCCGACTGACTGAGGGTGGGACGCGGCCAGCGGCGTCCTCTCTCTCTCTCTCTCCGCCTCCCAGCACCGCTTTTCCCGAGGTGGGCGCGCGCCTAAGGCTGAATGGGAGCAGCCTGGAGGCTTGGCGGCCTCTCAGCGGCTCCTGACGGGCGTCCCCGAGGCGGGAGGTGCTGAGCAGGGGCTCTGCGAGAGGGCGCGAGGGATGCGTGGTGGTGCCTGCGCACGCGTGACTTAAGAGGGCGACCTGCTGCCTCTCCTCTCTCTCCCCTCCCTCCCCTCATGGGCACGGAGTCCCTGGCACAGCTTGGCGCTACTACAGCTACAGCTGCTGCTGCTCCTGCTTGGATGAAGGCGGCAGCTTCTTCCTAACGCCCAGCCTCTGAGGGACCGCAGTCTCCCACCCTCTTTTTTTTTTTTTTTTGGCGGGATGCTGAGGTAAAGGATCCCCTCGCGCGCGGGCGGGCATCTCTTTGGGCAGGGCGCGTGTGGAGGCTTAAGGTGGGGAGTGTGGAGGGGTTGCCGCTTGCGAGGGGAGGGTTCATATTGTAATGGGCTGCGGTGTGGGCAACACGGCTCTCCAATGGCCAGCCCGCGGAGGAACATTGAGTTGGAGCATTTCGAGGAGAGGGACAAAAGGCGCACTGAATAAAGTATTTTATAATTTTTCACATTTCTGTTTACTTACTATTTCATAATAAAGTAATTATAAAATACTTTCTTTGTGTTTATTTGATTCCTATTAAAGAGAGTTACTTTATATATAGTCAATATAGGCACAGAGTTAATTTTTTAAACATTTTCTAATGGTGGTGTGCCTCGAGATTTTTTTCATGAAACAAGTGTGCCTTTGCCCAAAAAAGGTTGGGAAACACTGGGCTAGATGACCCTTGGGGGTCCCTTCCAACTCCACAATTTATGACTCTACAAACGTTTTCTCATAAAAGCAGGGCAAGGGAGAAGCGTGTCAGGTCGATCTCTGCATCCAACAGTGGAAGCTCATTTGTCCGCTCCCAGAGTCTCAAGAACACTGCTTAGGCGCTACGTTCCCATTGACTCACCTGTAACAGGGCGTTGTGATAAGGTAGGAGGCGCAGCTGAAATGCAACTTGAAGTCCAGCTTTTCGTGTGTTGAGCCTTCCTCGTCCTGCCAGAAAACAACAGAGGATGGGAAGTGGGGGCAAAGGAAGCAGCCCCCCCATGCATCCCTGAAACAGCCTCTTCTCTTGGGGAGCGGGGAAGGAGGCAGAAAAAGCCCCCCAACTGTCCCTCCCATATGCTCCATTTTTCACTCCAGCCACCCGCCTTGCTGTTCCTCTCCGAGGCTTTGGGAAAAAAATCTGGCTTTTCAGTCCCTTCTACCCATAAGAGTCCCAAGGATGGGATAAAGCCGCATCCAATATATTAATATAAAATCACCATTTATTACTTTTATATACTGCCCTTCATCCGAGGATCCTAGGGTGGCTTTCTGGCATAAAAACACAAAAATCCTTAATCTGTTTCAAACCTTTTTTTTTTTAAAAAAATACTGTGCAAAACTGAGTTTTAATGTTAACGGTGTGCTTTCGTTTATTCTTATTTTACTTATGAGATTTATAGGTCACCCTTCATCACAAGATCTTGGGGTGGTTCACAGAGTAAAAAAAATACAGGTTAAAAACATGAAAGTAAGTAAAATTTAATTGTAACAGCCTGCCATAGGACCTTGGGGTGAAGGGCAGGCAATGGACTGTAATAATAATAATAATAGTAATAGCAATAGTAATAGTAGTAATAATAATAATAATAATAATAATAATAATAATAATAATAATAATAATAATAGAATTCAGGCACTGGGAAAGTGGAAAAGGCCCTTACTTTGACGATAAACGCAAGGGTTCCTTTTAGTTTCTGCGCCATGACAATACTTTGCAAGGTGAAGACAAACTGGGCTTCGTTGGACACCCCTAAATTGGGAGAAGGGAGTGGGGGCAGGGGAAAGAGAAAATTTTAAAAAAAGAAATAAATTTGCAAATATTCACTTTCTTCCATTTTGGCTCAAGCTTGATTGATTGGTGGGGGCGGGGGAGAAGCCCTACCAAACCCTAACCCTAAACACATCATTTGGAAGCATATGAAAATGAAAAGCATCAAAGACCCTCAGCAGTCACACAGCTACAGAGAAGACTGCCTCCCCCTGCAACTACTATCAAATTCTGTAATTTGTATTAATGTAAACTTCCAGTAAACCTCCAGAACATATTCCCCAGTATATTTTATCTTATTGATATGGCTGGTGGCTCAAACAAATGAAGTTTCTATCTATCTATTATGTGAAAATATAATAATAATAATCAAATATCCTTTATTAGGCATAGCAAACCACACATTATCAAATAGACACCGTATACAAATTATGCAAAATACAAGCTCAACATAACAAGGTTTGTCCCAGTCAGATCTTTCGCTCCAAAGAAAATCAATTTGCATAAATAATACAACCACTAAATCTCTTTATAACGGCCCAGTCTTTCTACATGGACAGCACTCAAAATTTCAGTCACCATTAAAGTAATTTGATCATTACTGTCCGAAAGCAGGTTCTGAACCGTTGGTAGAATAGAAGTCAGCCTATTGAGTTGTAAGGCCTCTAATAATTGTCTTCTGGCATAATAATAATGATAATAATAATTTGAAAGGTTGCCCCTGGGCTTAATCTAGATATGACCCCTTTGATGCCATTAAACTTTTTGTGGAAAGGGAGGCTCTCTTGACGCTCCTTGACGCCTCTGGCCAGCCCTGCACCCCCCTCCCCAGCAAAGACAGGACATACCAGGGGGCAGCTGGAAAGGGACAGGAATTCCGTCATGTATCGAGGAGCCTTCTGGCCGGAACATTTTAGTGTTGAGTGAGTCCAGGACATTCAGCTCCATGCTCTTCAGGAAGCTGCTGCTTTTGTTCTCGAAGATGATGGAGACGGTCACCTGGCTGTCGTTCTGCAGGTTCCCCTGGATGTCGTAGGTCTGCGGGAGAAGGCATTTGTGAAGAGGGAGCAGTAGCGGAGCTGGACACCATCACTTAACCACTGCACATTCAAGGCTCTTGCACTCCACGGAGGCGCAGACCCAACCCCACTCACCATTTTGATGTACGCGTTTTCGGCAAGGAGGGCGTAACTTGACATCGGCTGGAAGGCAGAAAGAAAAGGGCGTCATTCCTGAGCTGCGGCCAATTACGTGTGGAGAGACAGCGTGGTTAGAGCGCCGGAAGAGGACTTGGGAGACCGGGTTCGAATCCCTACTCAGCTAAGAAGCTGTCTGGGTGGCCTTGCGCCAGTCGCTCACTCTCAGCCTAACCTACCTTGCAGGGTTTTTGTATGGACTAAATGTAGGCCACCTTGAGTTCGTTATAGAAAAAGGCAAGGTTATAAACGCAGTAAATATATATAAAGTTCTGCTCGGGGTAAACCCACTGAAATTAAGAGAAGTTAGTAATGCCTATCAATTTCAGTGGGTCTACTTTGGGCAGGACCAACACTGGCTATGATTAAAAGAAATCTCTATACAGGAGTGTTTCCCAAACTTGGGTCTCCAGCTGGTTTTGGGACTACAATTCCCAACATCCTAACCACGGGTCCTGCTAGCTAGGGATGATGGGAGTTGTAGTCCCAAAACAGCTGGAGACCTGAGTTTGGGAAATCCTGCAAAAGACCTCTCAAGCGGTTTGCCAGATGGCCTAAAATAGTCATTTAAAATACCAATAAAAAACAAGTTAATCATAATAACAAGAGAAAAAACCCAAAAATGCAATTATAAGACCCTTGCTCACCGGTAATGGTTCATCCTCCAGCGTCCCATTCTGCACCGATTCTGCAGGGAGCTCCTCTCCACTGTGGCCCTGGTGTTTCTTCGACTTCTTATCCTTGGACTTCTCCTCTTTCTTGTGCTTCTTCTTCTTGTGCTTGGAGGATTTCGACTGGGCCAGGGGGAAATCCAGGGGTCAGACACCTTCCTCCCATATCGCCCATTAAAAGCCAAGGTGTGAACCTTGGCGATCTCCGCCAGGCCCTGCCCTGCCCAACTCCCTGCCCATAGAGGGAACTGCCCCTGCCTCCTTCCAAAGTCTCTCAAAAACCGCTTTTGGGACAGGCACTTCACACTACGGATGTTTCTCCTTAACCAAGCAGCATCTACTGCTGTCATTGTGGTTTTTAATTAATAATAACAAATGATAATCATATTATTTTATGCTCCCCAGCCACTCTGGGCAGCTACCAACAAAATATTAAAAAACACAGTAAAACACTGAACATTAAAAACTTCCCTATACGGGGCTGCTTTCAGGTGTTTCTCAAGTTGTGTGGTTGTTCATCTCCCTGACATCTGGCGGGAGGGCGTTCCATAGGGCGGGCGCCACCACCGAGAAGGCCCTCTGCCTGCTTCCCTGTAACTTCACTTCTCGCAGGGAGGGAACCGCCAGAAGGACCTCCATGTCCAGACTGGACGATTGGTTATATTGTAGTCCATATTGCAAGCTGCCTTGACATACAGTGGTGCCTCGCAAGATGAAATTAATTCGTTCCGCGAGTTGCTTCGTCTTGCGGAGCACGGATTCCCCGGGTATTAACGGCTTTAAGAAAAAGGAAGCAAACCCGCAAGACGTTTTTGCCTTGTGAAGCAAGCCCATAGGGAAATTCGTCTTGCGAAGCACCTCGAAAAACGGAAAACTCTTTCGTCTAGCGAGTTTTTCGTCTTGCGAGGCATTCGTCTTGCGGGGCACCACTGTATCTTATGAAAGCATGGGTCGCAAATATTCAAGTAAACAATAAAAGAAGCCAACTCACAACCCTTCTGCGCTCTCTTACTCTCTTTTTTGGCAGTCAGAGGGACAGGGACTTGGCCACTCACCTTTCCTTCATCTTCCTCCTCCAGCTCTTCTTCCCGCGCTTCCTTCTGGGCCCCCACTGGCTCCCCAGCCCCCGCAAGGTTCACGCTCGGCTCAGAAGGGCTCTAAAGGGAGGCGGCAAGATTGAAATTATTTATACTAAGCCCATCTAGCTGAGTTGCCCCAGCCACTCTGGGGCAGCTTTCAACAAATTAAAACACAGTTAGACATCAAACATTAAAAACTTCCCCATGCAGGGCCACCTTCAGATGTCTTCTAAAACTTCTAGCTTATCTCATTGACGTCTGGTGGAAAATGCTCAAAAAGCAAGCCAAGGGACTAAGGGACAATCTAGGAGGGTCTCCCAGAGGGGCAAGGAGGGGTCTTACTTTACAATGGTTCATGCCCTCAAACTGTGGGCACCTCCCTGCTTGCATCCCTCCCCCAAGCCCACTGGCTGCCTGTTTCCCGGGCCAGGCTCAGGGTTCTTGCGTTAATTTACAAGGCCCTTAACAGCATGGCTCCAGGAGATCTTACAATACTCCTGATACCTTATATCTTATCGCTGAGATACTGGGGACGGGGAGAGAAAACAGGTCCCAAGGTCTTCGCCTAAACCAGCTGCTTTCAGGCTTTTTGAGTCCACAGCTTTTTGACCAACTCCATTCTTTCTGCGGCACCCCTGTGAGGCTCAGGAGCCCAGTTATGTCCCCCCTTGCCTGCAGAGCTGGCAGCCTCTTACCCTTTTCCGAACGCCTTCCCTTGTGGAGTGTTCCCTCAGCCTCCTCTCCTCTTTCCTTGGGAGTCCTCTGGGCAGCTGCTGCCCTTGGTTTCTGAGCTGCCCGCCTGCCCCAAAGAGAGGCGCTTCCTCACACTGCCCCACAGGTGCCTGGGAAGCACCACCCGGCCAGCCCCAGAGGCACCATTTGCCTGGGGAGCCTGTAGCCGGGGCTGCTGCAATGAACAGCCATGAAAGCCTTTGGGAGGAAGACGCAAGAGGGCATCAGAGGAGGGAGGGAGGGAAGGAAGGAAGGAAAGAAAGAGGGACAGAGGCCAGTGTTGCCTGCAGCACCCCTGACCAACATTCAGTGCACCCCAGGGTGCCACAGTGCACTGGTTGAAAACCACTGGTTTAAGGAGACCTTTGACGCCTGGCTTACTGTCTTTTTCACTCTAGTTTTTAGAGGAGGAAAGGGGGAAAGCCCTGGTGTGTTTTTTTTGGGATCAGCTCACAGTTGTGCAGCTTCTTTTGCATAGGGGAAAAGCCCCCTTTTTTGAGGATCAGCTCAAAGTTGTTGAGCTTACTTTGCAAAGGGAAAAAAATTCTGTTTTTATGCGGTTCAGCTCAAAGTTCTGCAGCTTCTTTAGGAAAGGAAAGGGAGCCCTTTCTACAGTTTCCAGACAGATAATCTAATCAGCCAGTCACATGTCACTGGGGAAACAAACAGTCTCAGTCTGCAGGACATACAACAATGGAGGCCTGGGCAAGGGAGCGGGGCCAGAAAGGGAGCCAGCGATTGACCACACATTCGCTCCATAAGATGCACAGACATCTCCCCTTACTTTTTAGAAGGAATAAAGTGCGTCTTACGGAGTGAAAAATACGTAAAGTGGTGCCTCGCAAGAAAATTAATTTCTTCGTCTAGCAGTTTTTTCGTCTTGCGAAGCAAGCCCATTGACGGCTTAGCGGATTAGCGCTATTAGCGGCTTTTAGCAGCTTATCGGCTTAGCGGATAAGCAGATAAGTGTTGAATGGTTTCTTTAAATGTAAAGGTTCATCATTGTTCCACCTAATGTGTATGTCTTTAAGGGGCCAGAGCAAGGGCCAGAGCAAGATAACGAGACCCAGCTTTACAGCTGTGAAACATAGCAGGTGCTGCTGAGTTGCATTGATTAAGGTGTGTCAGCATTTGCATGTAGTATATAAGGAGCAGCACCTAGCTCTCCCATTACCCTGGGGGTTGGGTTGGTGGTTGGGTCTGGTTTGTTGTTAATGTATTTAGTGTATAAGGAGTTTTTGTTTTTGTAATTAAAACCTTGTTTAAGTTATTTTTGAGTCCCTTTCTTTTTAATGCATGGTCTCCCCAGCAAGCTCTCTGCAGCGCTACCATACTGCAAATAACCAACAATAAGCGGCTTAGCAAAAGGGGGGGAGGGGAAAAAACCCACAGGAACTCGCAAGACATTTTCGTCTTGCAAAGCAAGCCCATAGGGAAATTCGTTTTGAGAAGCGCCTCCAAAACGGAAAACCCTTTTGTCTAGCGGGTTTTCCGTCTTGCGAGGCGTTCGTCTTGCGGGGCACCACTGTATATACCTGAGTTTGCAATACTTGCACACACACGCACACACACACACACATCATTCCAGAGCTCTGCAATGGAGATTAACCTTTGCTTCCGTAGCAGCTGCAGGCGGCGGACCGTCAGAAAGCCAGAAGTCCATGTCTTCCTGCTGGAACAAGAGAGAAGGGGAGCAAAAAAGGACTGCGGGTTACCTGTAGTGCACTTTCTTTTACAACATATTTAAAACTTACTACTACTACTACTACTAATAATAATGAACACCACCACTCCACCCCGATACACAAAGTGTGTATGAAAACAGCAAACCCTGTGCCCATTTCTGGGTGCTTTTGACCTATAACTCCCACTATCACCCGCGACTGAGGAGCCCTGCTGGAATGCAGCAGCTGAACTGTAATTCCCATCAGACTTGGGTGCTGGGAACGGAAGAGGCCAGACTTGAGAAGAACACAGGTGTGTGGGTGTGTTACCTTCTTCTTCTCCTCTTCCTCTTGCTCCTCCTCCACCTCCTCCTCGATCTTCCTCTCCCTCTCCTTCCTCTTCTCTTTCTCCCGCTCCTTGTCTTTGTGCTTCTTCTTCTCCTTCTTCTTTGGTCGCTTGCTCTTCTTCTCTGTGGAGAGCACTTCCGCCTCCTGGGGCGACTTGAGGTCGTCGGCGTTCCTGTGTCTCTGCACCGGAAGCTTCTCGCTGTCCGCCAAAGGCCTTTTTAGTGGGAAGGAAGGACAGGGGAGGTTTGTTTGTTTTTAACTACGCGTTTCGTTTTGCATTTTTGCGTCTCATTTTGCATTTTTAGGCCGTGAACTGCCTTGTGATCTTCAGGTGAAGGGTAAATAAATATACAAATTCAACCCGGGCTGCAAAAAACACCATCTCAAGATCCAGCCTCCTGTTTTCCAACCCAAAAACAAGATTCTAGCAGGGCCAGTAATATGGTGCCCATTGCAAGGCCAGAATTAACACCACACACACTCTCATGCATAGCACACAGGTACGTTCCCAGGAAGCTGTGATTGACCGCAGCTCCGTCGCTGAATGAACCCTCTGAAATGGCCTGAGGGTGACCAGAAGTTCCCCAACACCAGTCTTTGCCCATCTGGTGCCCTCCAGCGGCTCTGGACCACAACTCTTAGCAGCCCCCATGCTGGCTGCGGCTGCTGGGGAGTCATGATGGCGGAAATTCCAGAACATCTGAAGGGCACCTGGGCTGCGGAAGGCTGTCCTGGAGTAAGTTTCAGGAGCACTGCAACAGGTTAACAGCGAGGTGGACTGCATACAGCTGCTTTCCTGGTCGCCTATGGCGAACGGAAGATTGGCTCCAGGCAAGCAAGCGACCAAACGCCATTCAGAGCATGGAACTCCCTGTCACTAGCAATCAGGCAGGCACCAGATGCAAGACTGAAACAGGTTTATTCCAGGAGGCCTTTGCACCATAAATGCTGTTCTTGGATTTTCAGTTTTGCATACTGCATGTTTTTTATTTTGTAAGTTGCTTTAGTGAAAACTAGGATTTTAAAAAACGTTTCTTTTGTTCCAGGCCACAAACATGCAAATTTAGGTCTATGCAGGCAGAAGAGAGAGAGAATTGATCCCCCCCCCCCAGACTCTCAAAATACGGAGAGTCTCTTTTTTCTGCCACAATTTGGGGTAGGGTTGCTGGGTCTTGGCCGTGCAGGGGTTTTACGACGTCAGAAAGGGAGCAGCCAACTTGCGGTTTTTGCATTGTAATTTTATGTTGTGAACTGCCCTGAGATCTATGGATAAAGGGGCAGTATGCAAATTTAATAAATTGTAAAAAGAACAACTTCCTGTACACTGGAGAAAGAGAGAGAGCGAGAGAGATAGGGAGAGGGGAGCGCTTACCTCGCCGATTTCCCTGAAACCAGACTGTGTGTGAAAGACAGAGAGAAAGAGAGGGAGAGAGGAAAAAAATAAAATAAAATACACATGACGACAGAATACAGCAACTGTGCAAATGGAAGAAGCAGGAGGGAAAGAGACAGAGAGCGAGAAATGCAAAATAATTCTGGTGATGCCTCACAGAACATACAAACAGAAGAGCTGGAAGAACCTGAGGAGCAAACCTAGCCTTTTAAAAGACGCAATGGAAGTGTTCAAATCAATGGCTTCACCTCCTAAACAAAGCTAAGCCCACAAGGTGAATACTGGGGGGGGGGGTACCTGTGACCCCTAGGTCTAATCTGGCCCACAAGGTCAGTGTCTGCCCCAAACCAAGCTCACCCCAGAGGTCGCATGTGACATAAAGGAGGGCTTGCCATACTAGCAAGTGGTCTATATTTGAATCGTTCTCATTCTCAAGTACTGGTTTTCTTTTTAAAAAAACAAACACCCACAATTCATGCGCATGGCTTAGAAATCTGAATATTAAGCCATCTCCATCTCTCCACCTAAATACCTGAAACAAATGAATGAAATATTGCTGAACTACAACCAAGAGTAGAGAAACTTTGGCCCTCCAGGCATTGCTGAAATACAACTCCCACCAGCATGGCCGATGGCTGGGGGTGATGGCAGTTGTAGTTCAGCAAAATGCCCGGCTAGCCAAAGGCTCCTTGCACTCCGATGCTGTTTTTTGTTGCATCAATTAAGTGTTTTAAATGTGTTGTTAGCAGCCCTGAGCCCGGTTTTCTGAACTGGGAAGGGTGGGGTATAAATAAAAATTTATTTATTATTATTATTATTATTATTATTATTATTATTATTATTATTATTATCATCATCATCATCCCACAGAGAGTGGCAAAGCAACAGGCCTCAGCTGACGTCAGGAAGGTTTAATGCTAGCCAGGAAAGCAGAAGAACGCCTGCCCAGCTTTTTCCTTACTTGTCGAGGTCGATGTCCAGGGCCTTGTAGGGGTCGTTGGGGTCCTTGTCATCCTCGTCGCTGGGCAGAGCATTCTGGGGGGAAAGCCACAAGAGAAGAGGGAGTGGGTCAAAGAGGTGCTGGTCTCCAAGGGGCGGGGGAACCTACCCTCCATTGCCACAGCGACAGAATTTTTTTGAAGTCAGAAATATGTTCCCACCACCCTGAACCAAGAGATAATGACTGTGCCACCATACTGCTGCAGCAGGATTTCATTTGCCAGATTAAGAATGTAAGAATTTGCCTGATGCAGCTGGCCAAAGGGGGCCGTTCTACAGTCCAGCCACCTGCTCTCATAGCGGCCAACCAGAAGCATCAACGGGAAGCTCTCAAGCAGGACCTGAGCAAAACAGGAACTCTCCCTGTGATTCCCAGCAACCGGGGTGCAGAAGCACGGCTGCCTCCAACTGTGGGGGGAGAACACAGCCCCTCTATTTCTGCACTCCCTCCCACCCCCAGATTCACCTGCATTTAGCACAGCGTGAGCACCCCAGGCACCCTCACCTGCTAAAAAGTTATGACCAGCTAGCTATCAACCTCAAGCCTGAAACAACACCATCAGAATGAATTTTATCTGCTGTTACCTGGCCTGCTCCCTCCCCCCCCCCTTTTAAAATCTACGCAGTGACCATTTAACGGAGAGAGGAGGTTATCAAGTTTGTTTGTTCCTGCTCCAGAGGGCGGGACTTCAAGTGACAAGAAAGATTCGGAATAAACCTTGAGAAGAACTTCATGACAGTAAGAGCTGTTTGACAGACAGCAGGTCCATACCCATAACTAGTTTTGGGGGCAATTTTTAATGTTTTGCAAATTTTTAATGTGCTGTAAGCCACCCTGAGTGGCTGGAGAAACCCAGACTGATGGGTGGGGTACAAATGATAACATTATTATTATTATTATTATTATTATTATTATTATTATTATTATTATTATTATTATTACCACTACTACTACTACCACCACCCATCAGGATTTGTAACCAGGTTGGTTCCCAATCCACCCACAGCCAGAGAACACCAGGAAGAACAGGGTGGGTGCCTTGATTCGTGCATTAGTTATACGCTCCCGCCAGGGCTTACTTCTGGCATCTCCTCTGTGATGATGTCCACATGTTGTGCGGGCGCAATGTCCTCGTCGCTCTCGGTGTGCAGCGAGTTGTGGCGCCGGTGGTGCTTTCCCCGCTTCTCCTTCTCCTGCTTCTTCTGCTTCTTCTTCTTCTTGTCCTTCTCCAGCTTCTGCTGGTGCCGACGCTCCTCTTCCAGCTTCACATACTGGTCAGAAACCGGCAAGCCTGTGTTGATGGGCGGGGAGGGACAGAGCGAGTTCTCAAGAGGGGCAGTGGGCTGAGCACCAGCCTTGAAAGGAAACGCTGGCCAAGGTACACAGCCTGGGAGTCATTTTGGACTCACCGCTGTCCATGGTCAACTCTGCGCCCAGGGTGGCTGTCTACCAGCTCCATCTGAGACCCTCCCTGCCTGCTCCCTGTCTCGCCAGAGTGGTGCACGCTCTGGTCCCACTTGGACTACTGCAATGCACTCTCCATGGAGCTACCTTTGAAGGTGACTTGGAAACGACAACTAATCCAGAATGCAGCAGCTAGACTGGTGACTGGGACCATATAACACCAGTCCTGTAAGACCTACATTGGCTCCCAGTGTGTTTCCAAGTACAATTCAAAGTGTTGGTGCTGACATTTAAACCCCTAAATGGCCTTGACCCAGTATACCTGAAGGAGCGTCTCCACCCTCAACGTCCAGTCCAGACACTGTGGTCCAAGCTCTGAGGGCCTTCTGGTGGTTCCTTCATTGTGAGGTTACAGGGAACCAGGCAGAGGGCCTTCTTGGTGGTGGTGCCCTCCCTGTGGAACACCCTCCTCTCATATGTCAAGGAGATTAAGAACTACACAACTTTCAGAAGACACCTGAAGGCAGCCCCCTATTGGGAAGCTTTCAATGCTTAATGTTTTTACTCAGAGCAGACCCATTGAAACTAATGGACTTTAAAAGGCAGCCATGCCCTCTTTGTGTGGCTATTCCAACTTCAGCAGCCGGAGAAATGGAAGCCAGGCGTACTCGCCCTTTCAGGATCCCAGCATCTGAAGTGGGAAGCACAGACCAGGGCACAGAAAACTTGATTTGGAAGCACTGAGAATCAAGGCTGCTCATGATATTCTTGTAAAGAAGCTGGTAAAATGCGGTCTTGACTATGCTACCACTCAGTGGATTTGTAACTGGCTGACTGACCGAACCCAAAGGGTGCTCATCAATGGTTCCTCTTCATCCTGGAGAAGAGTGACTAGTGGGGTGCCACAGGGTTCTGTCTTGGGCCCGGTCTTATTCAACATCTTTATCAAAGACTTGGATGATGGACTCAAGGGCATCCTGATCAAATTTGCAGATGACACCAAACTGGGAGGGGTGGCTAACACCCCAGAGGACAGGATCACACTTCAAAACGACCTTGACGGATTAGAGAACTGGGCCAAAACAAACAGGGAGTTTTAACAGGGAGAAATGTAAAGTATTGCACTTGGGCAAAAAAAAATGAGAGGCACAAATACAAGATGGGTGACACCTGGCTTGAGAGCAGTACATGTGAAAAGGATCTAGGAGTCTTGGTTGACCACAAACTTGACATGAGCCAACAGTGTGAGGCGGCAGCTAAAAAAGCCAATGCAATTCTGTATTCTGCTCTGGTCAGACCTCACCTGGAGTACTGTGTCCAGTTCTGGGCACCACAGTTCAAGAAGGACACTGACAAACTGGAACGTGTCCAGAGGAGGGCAACCAAAATGGTCAAAGGCCTGGAAATGATGCCTTATGAGGAACGGCTAAGGGAGCTGGGCATGTTTAGCCTGGAGAAGAGGAGGTTAAGGGGTGATATGATAGCCATGTTCAAATATATAAAAGGATGTCACATAGAGGAGGGAGAAAGGTTGTTTTCTGCTGCTCCAGAGAAGTGGACACGGAGCAATGGATCCAAACTACAAGAAAGAAGATTCCACCTAAACATTAGGAAGAACTTCCTGACAGTAAGAGCTGTTTGACAGTGGAATTTGCTGCCAAGGAGTGTGGTGGAGTCTCCTTCTTTGGAGGTCTTTAAGCAGAGGCTTGACAACCATATGTCAGGAGTGCTCTGATGGTGTTTCCTGCTTGGCAGCGGGTTGGACTCGATGGCCCTTGTGGTCTCTTCCAACTCTATGATTCTATGATTCTATCTGCATAGCTCCGCCCACCGGGCCCCGTTCATTGGTGTGGAATGCTGGGAAACTGGCAGAACTCTTACCAGGAACTTTCAGAGGAACGGAGAGGTCAATTTGCACCACAGGTATGTGCTCGACGCCGGGGCTATCTTGGTACCTCTGGACAAGGTGGGGGTGGAGGGAAGAGGATCAGGTGGGGAAACAAGAGATGTCATGTGCCAACATTGGCCCTGTGTGGCTTATCAAAAGCAACAGCAGGATCCCTGCCATTAGGAGAGGGAGCCCCCACCACCCTAGAGTGGGTCCCTTGCGACTACCAGACAAGGATCTGGGCTTACCTTCTGTGGGGAAGGAGAACTTTTGATGTAGAACGGGTTGTTCGCTTGTTCTTGCTTCCGGACTTCTCGGCGCTTTAGGGAGAGACAAGGGGCACAGCGGTGGGTTTAAAAATCTAATATATTAAGGATTATTGTAACATTTTTCTTGGCTTCATTTATTTAAAAAAGGAGAGTGCAAATGCCCCCACCCAGCTCCACATCAGCTTTGGCTGGGGGCCAAGCTGAGTCTCTATCCAGAGAGGACCAGCCTAACTTGTCTAGGCTCTGGGAACTTCCAGGTTAGATTACTGCAGCATGTTATATGTGGGGCTGCCTCTGAAGCGTTTGGAAACGCCAGCTGGTGCAGGATTCAGTGGCTAGGTTGCTCGCTGGGACAAAACAGTTTGAGCATATTGCATTGCTCCTGGCCTGACTGCCAATCAGTTTCCGGGCCCACTTAAAAGTGCTGGCTTCTCACGTGAACCAGAGGGGCATGATGCCTACATGATGGGCATAATAAATTCCTGCATTGCAGGGGGTTGGCCCTGACGGCCCTCATGGTCTCTTCCAACTCTACAGTTCTTTCATTCTATGATGTGCTCCAACACCCCTGTTCTGCAGCCAGCCTACCCTCTTCAGTTCCTCCTCGTCCATTTCAGGCTGCCGGTGCCTTGTGTGCCTCTGTTCCTCCTCGTGGAACATGGTCCGGGGCTTCTCGTCTTCAGACTCGCTGTCCGAGGGAGGCTCGTTGATCCAAGCGTCAAGGTCCAAGCTGGGAAAGGAGAGAGCCTCCACATCACTACCAAGCTGCCCTTGCTATTGATTACTCAAAAAGTTACTAATTCTAGTTAGATTAATATAGCCTCTTGTCAACAGAATAGACTCTTAAATCTCAGGGCCACGGGTTCAAGCCCCATGTTGGGCAAAGATTCTTGCATTGCAGAGGGGTTGGACTAAATGACACCTGTAGTCTTTTTCAAGTCTGCGATTCTATAATTCCATCTTATTTCTGTGATTTTAGGTTGTTCTGAGCAATTTTCTTAATTGTTGCAACCTGCTTTAGGTTCTTAGAGTGAAGGGTGGGCAAATCATTGTCATCATCACCATCACCACAACACCCAGTCTTGAGTTATCATTTCTCCAATTCAGGGCTGCGGAAACTCAAGGCGGGGCGATATCTGGTTTGCAACGTCACAATATATCACCAGCTAAACACTGTGATATACCAATATATCACGATGTCTGAAATATGTAGAGGGCTTGGCAGGCTACACACCCACCCACCCACCCACCCCATGATTTGCAGTATATTGCCGGGTCAAAATTTTCAAAACGGTTTGGGACGATATATTGTCCAGCCCTACTCAGGACCCTCCCACAGGGCTACTCTGCACCCTCCTGAAGCGCTTTTGCATAGCTGGGATGTTTCCTTGAGCCGTTAATGTGCCTCTTTGCTCAGCTGGATGGGGAACAGAGAGGTGTTTATATGCAGCACCCAGGTTCAAAAGACTCCCCCCCACCCGCTTGGAACCAAACAAGGTTTCTGGACCACCTTATTAAAAGGCAGCCCCATGCACAGTGCACTGCGGCAGTTCTGACGCTGCTGCAAACACAGAAATCGCACGGTCCCTCCTTGCCCTTTCTAAGACCCCTTGCTCTGCCTTCCCCCAATTTCACTCCTCTCAGACTGGCTGGGAGGCAGGTGAGGCTGCAGGCCCAGAACCCTGAGATCCAATGCCGTCACTCGGGCGGAGAGAATCTTACCCTTCTGGAATGGGCACTTTCTTCTGGGCTTTGGGGGCGACAGGGTTGAGCTCCCCAGCGAACAAAGCGATCACTTCCTCGGCTACGGGGACCTCTTTGCTCTGAAGCTTGTGGATGTATTTCATGAGCTGGAGGATGCAAGAGGCCTGACGAGAGGAAAGAATTTTATAAAAGTTAAGAGAGAAAAAGAGACTCTTGTTGATTTAGCCCAGTGTTTCCCAGACTTGGGTCTCTGACTGTTTTTGGACTACAACTCCCATCATTCCTAGCTAGCAAGACCAGTGGTCGGGAATGGTGGGAATTGTATTTTTTTTTTATTTATAAATATTTATTAAAGTTTTTAAATATAAATGCACAAATAATAAACGATCTTACTTCTATCACAACAATTTCATCACTTCTTTGGACTCCCTCACGTCTCCCGCTCCCATTTACATCGTTAAAATTTTTTTCCAAACAAATTATCAACTTGTGGGAATGGTGGGAATTGTAGTCTGAAAACAGCTGGAGACCCAAGTTTGGGAAACACTGATTTTAGCCAGAGGGTTAAAATGTTGCACAGGTGGTACCTCATGTCAAATAAATGAGCCAAAATGTATAAAAATGTGCCAGATAAGTGCTGGGAACGGTAAGTAGACAGAAGGGTCATTCTTTCATATGTGGTGGACATGCGAAAAAGTAAAAGGCTATTGGGAAATGATATACAGTGAAATGAAGATGATATTTAAATAGATTATTCCCAAAAGATCAGAAGCTTTTCTTATAGGCATAATAGGGACAGACATTTTGAAGATGACCAAACTATTTACGTATGTGACAACAACATCTAGAATATTATTTGCATAGAAATGAATAGAAGAAAGGGTTCCATTGAAGGAAGAGTTGTTTTTAAAATTAATAAGCTATGCAGAAATGGCAAAGCCGATAGCAATATTAAGATGAGCCTTTTACAGAAGAATGGAGGCCTTTCTTGCACTATTTGAAAAAGTATTATAGTCAAATGAAATTGCGGGCAGAATTCCAGATAGGACCGCAGCAGCAGAAAAACTATACAGTAACTGTATTAGTGGGATTCTGCAATAGATGAGAGTTTGATATATTACAGTAGAAAAGGGTATGAAAAGGGCTGCATTTTCTCTTTCCTTTTCGATATTTCTGACTTCATTTGTTCTAGATATAACCTTATTTTATTGTGAAAACTTTAATTTGAGCATAAAAGAAAAAGGTTTGAACAGAAGCACTGTGAAGCTGGGAATAGGAAGCCAATTTATGAATCGATCCAATTATTCAATCTGAAGTCTAATTGTGAAATTTTAGAAATTTAATAGAAAGTGATAATGTGCAAAAAAGAAAAAAGAGAAGGGATCTTGGGAGGATTTTTGCTTACCCTTTCCTGGACCTCGAGGTCCGCACTCTGCACGAACTGCG
Organism: Podarcis erhardii; assembly: GCF_964252035.2. Classification (NCBI taxonomy): domain Eukaryota; kingdom Metazoa; phylum Chordata; class Lepidosauria; order Squamata; family Lacertidae; genus Podarcis; species Podarcis erhardii. The sequence goes on along the minus strand of NC_138516.1, from coordinate 2,344,200 downwards.
GCAGCCGCTCAATCATCATTTGAGTCGCCTCCTGTGCCACCTCCTTCTCGTCGGCCTGCTCCTTCTGCTGAAGGATTGCGGCGTACAATTTCACCATGTTTTGGACGTACACAGCCTGGATGTGGCCGGGCAGCGTGGTGACCTTGGGCCGCAGCATGGCTTCGAGAGTCTGATGAGGCTCCTCGAGGTGCCTGAGGAGGAGGGGGAGAAGGTGCTCAGAGGCGGGGTGTCCCAAATCCTCCTTCCAGGAGGGAAAGCGAGGAAACCACAAGAGGCAGCAAGGGGAGAACTCGGCCCTCTCCCAGTTGCGAGTGGTTCGTGAGACAGCCTTTGTGGTGGTGGCCCCAAGGGCAAGGAACTACCTCCCCACACAGGTGATACCAGCATCATGTCTTTACAGATGTTGGCAACGGGTCATGTTGGTTGTTGGAGACTAGCAACATCTGGGAGGGCCCTGCCAGATGTTCCCCATCCCTGGTCTAAGAGGAGGAATTCCCCAGTGAGGAGGGAATGCCTCTTCTCAATAGAGGCACTCCTCCATCTCAAGCATCCCATAGCAGACACTGCTTCTTAGAGAAGGGCTGGGGAACCTGTCACTCTCTTGACTCCCATCTTGCAGGCCCACTGGTTGTCTGCAGGCTACAGCTTGGGAGCTCCTGCGTGACAGATGCCACCGTGCAGCTGGGAACTTACTCAGAGAACTCCCCGCAGATCCAGGCCGCGGCGTACAAGACCTCGCAGATCCCGTTGCGCTGGGTGTTGCTGGCCAGGAGGTGGGCGTTGTCCAACAGCATGGCCATCTGGGAGACGGCGAACTTGCGGATGGCCTTGACGCGAATGGCCACGTCAAGCATCTGGGAAGCAATGAGGTGGCCGTGGCGGGTCCCCTCCAGACGGGTCAGCTCCACCAGGATGCTGATGTACCTGGATCACGAGAACACAGGAAGGGGCCTTAGACCGAGTCAGACTATTGGGTCCCTCAAGCTCAGGACTGTCTTCGGCAGGGTTTCCCAAACTTGGTTCTTTGGCTAGGGATGATGGGAGTTGTAGTCCAAAAACAGCTGGAGAACCAACTTTGGGAAGCCCTGGTCTACAGTGATTGAAAGTGGCTCTCCAGGGTTTCTAGTTCAGACCTAACGGGAGTTGCTGGGGACGGGACCTGAGACCTGCTGAACGCAAGGTGGATTGCTCTACCACTGAGCTATGGCTTTTTCCTTAAAAAACAAAGTAATAAAAACGAAATGAAATGAAAAAGATATTTAAACTGGTTATCCCCCCCCCAACCTGATGCTTTTCTCCTATGGATAATTGGGTCAAAGGCCACAAAGAAGATGATTAACTTATTTATGCATGCAAGAAACAGCAGACAGAACCTTATACAGTGGTACCTCAGGTTACATATGCTTCAGGTTACAGACTCCGCTAACCCAGAAATAGTGCTTCAGGTTAAGAACTTTGCTTCAGGTTGAGAACAGAAATCGTGCTCCGGCGGAGCAGCGGTAGTAGGCCCCATTAGCTAAAGTGGTGCTTCAGGTTAAGAACAGTTCCAGGTTAAGAACCGACCTCCAGAACGATCTAAGTTCTTAACCCGAGGTACCACTGTACAAGCAGAACTGGAAAGAAAAGTCCAGAGAAAGAAGAACGGCTCTTAAAATTAACGGACTATGCGGAACTGGCAAAACTAACAGTGAAAATAAGAGGTCAATACGATGGACAATTTATGGAAGAATATCATAATCAAATCGCCGGCAGGATTTGAAACTTGAGCAACGAGAAGAAAATGGTAATATATGAAATAGAGGACCACGTATTAGATGCAATGTGTGAAGCCCTGTAGGTAAACAGAAATACTGACCATTCAAAATTGGTGATGTATTGGTAATTGGACTGGCTACATATGTCAATGATTTTGGTCAGCAGCTCATCCCTGTAGGTTGTCCCTTCCGCTTTGTCCACGTGGATCATCAGCTTCTTCACAATCTCCATCAAGTTCTTCTTGGACACCTGAAGTTATAGAGGCCGATTGGTGGGGAGGAAGGGGCAAGTCATTAAAGGGGATATTGACAAGCTGGAGCGTGTTAAGAGGAGGGTGACCAACAGTGGAGTGAAGTTTTTTGTCAGGGAACAATGATGCCAGCTTGAAAGGGCGATTTGGGTGTGGGTGTGAACATCGGGTTGTGACGTCCCAACATGCTGACATGCATGGCCATCGTGCCTCCCTAAGTCGGGCAGAAGCATCCAGGGCTTTCATACATGAACAATTCACTGGGAACACAGCCTAGTCCCCCTAATCTGCACATCACTGGCAACCAAGATGATGAAGGGCCTGGAAACCAAGCCTTTTGAGGAGCAACTGAAGGAGTTGGGGATGTTTTGGCTAAAGAAGAGGAGAACTGAGAGGTGGGAAGATGGCCACCTTCAAATATCTCAATGGAAGGTGGAGCCAGATTGTCTTCTGCTGCTCTGCTGGGGAGGACCCCAGACAATGGATTCAGATGGCAAGAAAGGAGAACCCAATGAAACATTCAGAAGTTCAACAGTAAAAAGGTGGTGGACTCTCCTTCCTTGGAGGCTTTTCATAGAATCATAGAATCACAGAATAATAGAGTTGGAAGAGACCACAAGGGCCATCGAGTCCAACCCCCTGCCAAGCAGGAAACGCCATCAGAGTACTCCTGACATATGGTTGTCAAGCCTCTGCTTAAAGACCTCCCAAGAAGGAGACTCCACCACACTCCTTGGCAGCAAATTCCACTGTCAAACAGCTCTTACTGTCAGGAAGTTCTTCCTAATGTTTAGGTGGAATCTTCTTTCTTGTAGTTTAGAACCATTGCTCAGTGTCCGCTTCTCTGGAGCAGCAGAAAACAACCTTTCTCCCTCCTCTATGTGACATCCTTTTATATATTTGAACATGGCTATCATATCACCCCTTAAGCAGAGGCTGGGTGGCCACCTGCCAGGGGTTCTTGAGCCCTGATTCCTGTACTGCAGGGGGCTGGGCTGGATGAAGCTGCAGGTCCCTTCCAACTCTACGACTGTATGAATGCCTTCTATTGCTTTTGAGAGTGTTCTGGATGCAACATCTGTCGCCCCACGAAGCATGGTTTGCTTTAGGAATGCAGGAAGCTGCCCTATGCTGAGTGTCAAGACTGTTGGCCCCATCTAACTCAGTACGGTTGACACTGACTGGCAGCAGCACTCTGGGGTTCCAGAAGGGGCTCTTGCCCAGTCCTACCTAGGAGGGGTCAGAAATTGAGCCAGGACCTTCTGCATGCAAAGCAGGCACCAATGAGCCATGGACCGCCCCCAGCTTGATCTCCCTCTTGCCTCCAAGGATGTTGCTATTGCTGCATTGCTCCTAAGGGTTTTCAGGTGTGCTCTCTATACTTCTAAAAGACCTCTTTTCCGTGATGTTGTGGTGGCAGGTGAGCGTACCATCCCGTAGAGAAGATCCAAGGCCCGGAGGCGGATGGACTCGTCTTTATCATCCAAGCACTGCAGGATGAGATCCTTGTGGGACTGGACCGATTTGGGGTGGGTCTTCAGGATCTTGGACATCGCCAGCAGCCCCAGATATTTCACTACGTGGAGAGGAGGAGACACAAACACACACAAAGGCCAAATAAGATTTCCAGGGGCAGCGGTGGAGGCCCGGGAAGCTGAGCTGCACTCAAGAGTAGATTCCGCGAAATCAACGGACTCAAGTTGGGAAAGCCCAGTGGATTTCAACAGCTCTAATCCGAGAATGACCTATAAAGCCTTAAACGGCTCAGGACTGCAATACCTCAAGGACTGCCTCTTTCTTTATGAACCTACCCGGACCCTGAGATCATCTTCTGAGGCCCTCCTTCGTGTGCCCCCTCCTTGAGAGGTCCAGAGGCAGGCAACACGAGAACGGGGCCTTCTCTGCAGTGGCTCCCCACCTACTCTCCCCAGGGATGTTCGCCTGGTGCCTTCATTATATACCTTTAGGCGCCAGGCAAAAACATTCCCTTTAACCAGGCCTTTGGTTGATTTGATTGATATCCTATGCCCTTTTTAAATGTGGGGGGTTTTTTGGGGGGGGTGTTATTGGATTGTTGTTTTTATTTTGATTATGTATTTTGTGGTTTCATATTTTGATTTTATTTTGTGAGCTGCCCTGAGACCTCTGGGTATAGGGTGGTGTATAAATTCAACCAATCAATCATAATCATAAAATGACTAAGCCAATGCAACTGCTCACTCATATTAGTATTTAGCAGGATTTTAAGGGTGCCCCCTCCCTTGCCCTTGGTGCCAAGGACCTCCCCCCAACCCCCCCCCCAGGCCCGAGACTTACAGTTCTGGTCCGAATCTTCTATCAGTATCCTCAGCTTCTGAACGCAGAGCTGTAAAGAAATGACGCACAGGTTTGTTTGTTTTTTGCAAGAGGCGGAGAGGATGACACCTTCCACCTCCCTCTGCAATCAGCGAAAGCCCTTTGCGCTCCAGCAAAATTTCAGCTGCCGCTGCCGCGAGAGCTGGCAGACCAAGAGGGGACTGTACCTGGATGCTGGCACTGTGGTTGGGCATCCCCGAGGAGAGAGAGATCAACACTGGAGGAAGGAGGGCGGAGAAAAGGGAGTTTAAATTGGTACGGTGCAAAACACGCAAGTCAGGAGGGGTAAACAATAATGGTGTGCTTGGCAATGTCTTCCCTTACCTGCAATCACTGTGTTCACACATTCGTAAAGCAGCGACATGGCGGAAGTGCTGAGAGGGGGGAAAGAGAGAGTTATTGCACTGCGGAAAGCTCGCCGGAAAGTACTGCAACACTGCACATTCATGGAGGAGAAAGGCTATGGGTGTCCACTAGCCGGCTGACCAGGTTTTACCTCTGTGTTTGGAAGCAGCGCGAGACTTTAGGACCATCAAGGCAATGGCTTTTTCCACCCACACTCCAGTCCTAGCAGCCTTCAGATAGGAGTTGCTGCCACGAGCATTAAGTGCATGTGATGAACTAAGTGGAAGGTCGCAAGTCATGGGGTGCACAAATTCAGCAGGGCTTAGTGTGATTTCGGCTGCTGGTTTGCTAATGCTGTTAGCATTGTTTTGCGGATTATGAGTGCTGCAGTGCTTTGCGAATCATATATTACGACTTTTTTGTTGTGGCTGCTGTTTAGCTCTTTTAAAAAGTTCTTTTGTTAATAGTGACTGTTTTGCTGATGATTTGTTAAGTATTCCAACGGTTTATGTTGCATTTGTGTTGTTCTATTATTTATCTGATTGGTATACCGCCCTTCATCGTAAGATCTCAGGGCAGGTCACAGAATAAAAATACAGGATAAAAACATGAAAATAAGTAAAACAAAACAACAAAACAGTAATGCCCTCCCCCTTCTCACAAACACATTTAAAAGGCTGTAGAATATTAATCAGCCCAAGGCCTGGGAGAAGAGGAGCGTTTTTGCCTGGCGCCTAAAGGTGTATAATGAAGGGACCAAGCGAACCTCCCTGGGGAGAGCGTTCCACAAACAGGGAGCCACTCAGAGAAGGCCCCGTTCTCATGAATGGGTTGTTTTATATAGGGAGAGGCAGTACTCAATGTACAGTATTGCGGTCCTGAGCCAGTTATTGTTGTTTACTGTGAGCCACTTTGTGAAAACTGACATCTTGACCGTTGGACCTGCCCTTGGTCTCGTCCGCTCCCTTCACTGGAGCCTATCTTCACATGGAGGGGAAGTTCCTAACTCACTGAGGGTTTGAAACCCATCGGCTCCCCTCGCCTGGTTCAACCGGCCAGTCAAAGCCATTTCCGGGATTGCACCCGCTGTTGCATTTTTGACAGCTTCCAGGAGCCACGGGTGAGAGCAGAGTACAGGGTGGGGACCAAAGGTGGACCTAGCACCCCAGAAGGAACACTAGAGGTGCAACCCCTCCTGTTAACACCCCGTATTCCCCAGCTTCCAATATTACAGGTTCATTATTTAGCAAAACACGTACCGTATTTTTCCCGTGTATAAGACTAGGGTTTTCCCCCTTTAAAATGTCAAAAATTAGGGGGCGTCTTATACATGGGGGCATCTTATAGATGGAAAAATATGGTATGCCACTTAAAGACTAGCTATAAAATCCACAGACATGATAAAACTAGCAAAATACAAAGGAAGAATGTAAACAGCCAAAATGTGTAACGACTACATGTCAGGATGAAACACTTTTAAGCATCATAGAATGAAGGCAGAGAACAGATGCTGTCTTGCTAAAAGATTGGAACATGGAACAAGCATGGTGCTGCCCTGGAAAAAAGAGTCAGTTCTGCAGACCAAAGCAGTGGGAACACGATGGGGGCAAGGCCAATCCTTCTAGTGAAGTAGCCCCGAGTTGTGGGTGGGTTTTATGTGTCCCCTTGAATCTGCCCCACTAACAAGTCACCAGACAGCGCAGATCTTTGCAGATCTATATTATTGGAAGCCAAACGGTTGCCATTTTGGGGACCAACACTTTTCAAACTCGCACAAGCAATCAGCCTGCATGCCTGTTCAGGTTTAAATATCAGGATTTAGAAATCAATATGCCCCGTGTTTTGTCAACTGGGTCGAACAAAAACCCTGGCTGGAGGCAAGTTCACTTTGGTTGCTTCCCCAGGTCAGCATATGGGCTGCCTGTTTCAGGAAGCGCAAAGGTGTTCTGACCGCTGGATTTGCAAGATCCACAACACAGACAACCCGCCCCAAACCATAGAGAGGTGAGTGAGGGAGAACACAAGGGATGTAGAGCCACAACACGCTTTCCACAGAGCTAAGGAGAAAGGCCTAGAGCGACACACAAACAGAGGCAGAGCGCCCTCTTCTGGTTCCTGAGAAGGCGGCTATTTTAATGGGGTGGGATCATAGTGCTGACAGGGGAGGAGCCAATCTACCCTAGAGGAGTGGGGGGGGGAGGAGATGGGCAAGCTCCAAAGGCCTGGTACCAATCGCCACCCAAACTGGCCGCATCTAAGGAGAATCCAGAAGTGGGAACCACGTGGGGATTTATGCAGCTTTGCACGTTTGTGAGAGGAATGGGATCGCCGTGAGGTGCGAGAAGTGGGAGGAACACAAAAGCAAAAACGGAACAAAAACAAAAAAACACACCCCTCCACTGCTGCTGCGTCAACATCCCAGGTGGCAACTCTCCCCCCTCTTCCAGGACTGCATCCCGCAGAGCAGCCCCCGGGCTAGGGTCCACCCAGTGAAAATGGCGTTAGCTAGAGATACACACTTCTCGTTTTTTAAAAAATAGACAACAGCAGCACCACCTAATTAAGTGGTTCCCAAACTCCCTGCCCCACTTGAAAAGGGTCGAGGGGGCTTGCTGAACTGCAGAATGATTTGTCAGCTGTGCTAGATGCTGGTCTGGTCTTTAATTGCTTCTTTCACATTTGGGAACCCCTGATCTAATCCATGTTGCAGAACTGGCACCCATTTCAGACGCCGTTCCTCAGGCAGCAAGTGACATTAGGTTTACACAACATAGAGAATGCTGAGCCATTAAATTGTCCATGGTATAAAACCATGTCTTGATTCCCACCTAATGCTAAACCGTGGTTTGTGCAGCTACAGTTTAGTAAAATATGGCTTGGCGTGCATTCATGTGCTTAACTATGGTGTTTCTACCGCCAACAAACTACAATCTGAAACCATGTTCTATTGTTGGGTTATGCACCTTGCTCTGGTTTAACTTCTAGGGCAGGGGTGGGAAACTGGATCCTTACCCCAGCACTTGTGGGCAGAGTTTGACAAGTGGGTGTGGCTGCTCAGCTGCCAATCCCCTCACCTCCCAATAAAGCCAGGTGACCTTTTTTGCCTGCACAGGTGAGAGAGCTGGGAGCCACTTGCAAAGCTCCTTTCAAAGGGCTATTTCTGCAAGGAGCTGCAGGGCTCAGCGGACATTCCCTGTCAGCAGGGTCCTCAAACCTCCTTCCAGCTTGCTAAATGGTTAATCGCCTGTTTTGTGGACAGGTCTTACCAGGTTCACTCTCTTCCAGCATCTTCAAGTGGGACTGGGAACTCTCCCCTCTGGGGAGCCTCTGCCAACCAGAGCAGGCAGAGCAGGCAGATGGAAGGACTAATGGTCTGGCTTCGTATATAGCAGGTTCCTGTGTCCCTCTCTCACTGGCAAGCTAGCACAGCATAACAGTTAAAGGGTTTACTAGGACCTGGGAGAGACCAGACCTCAAATCCCCCACTCAGCCCCCAAGCTCATCTTGGGGAGCATTCACCATCTTAGCCTAACCTACTTACAGGGTTGTTTGTTGTGAGGATAAAATGGGAAGGGATTTGAGAACCACACTGGAGAAAACGGTGGTATAGGAATAAAATATGGCGTTTTTTTTAATACAGTGGTGCCCCGCAAGACGAATGCCTCGCAAGACGAAAAACCCGCTAGACGAAAGGGTTTTCCGTTTTTCGAGGCGCTTCGCAAGACGAATTTCCCTATGGGCTTGCTTCGCAAGACGAAAACGTCTTGCAAGTCTTTTCCCTTTTTCCCCCTTTTTCTAAGCCGCTAATAGCCGCTTAGCTGCTAAGCCGCTAATAGCGCTAATCCGCTAATAGGGATGCTTCGCAAGACGAAAAAACCGGTAGACGAAGAGACTCGCGGAATGGATTATTTTCGTCTTGCGAGGCACCACTGTAATAAAAATATTAAGCCAGGGTTTTCCCTGCCCCACACTTAACATTCCACATGGTGCACGGTGCAAGGTGGGTGGCTGTGGCTTGGGCAAAAAGGCCTCGCGGGCCAAATTGGGGCAAAGGGGTGGGCCGCGGGACAGAGCCACAGCCCCTTCTCTAAACCACTGGGTACTCACTTCTGGCCTAATCTAAGGTGGGTCGCAGCAGCAGCACTCTGACCATATGAAATACATGGCCAAATAGAGAGAGGAAGGAAGGAAGGAAGGAAGGAAGGAAGGAAGGAAGGAAGGAGAATAAAATAATAAAAATAAAATACTACTACTACTACTACTACTATTATTATTATTATTATTATTATTATTATTATTATTATTATTATTACTATTATTATGCCACCCACCTGACTGGGTTGCCGCAACCACTCTGGGTGGCTTCCAACAAATTAAACACATTAATAATAATGATAATAATAATAAATTGGTCTCAAAACACGTCTGGGTTAAAAGGCAAGTCCGGATCTGAAAAAGTTGAAGGCTGCTCATTCCAGACCAACCCCTGCCACCGCCATCTTCGAAGTCAGCTGGCTCCACTCCCGTTAACACAGAATCAAAGAACGGTCAGGGTTCGAGCATCAACTGGGGACCTCGTAGGGTTTTCTCGGCCAGTAGCCCCCCACCCGACCCCCACCCCTGGCCCCAACAGCTACTCAACTACAGCAGAATTAGGGTGAAAAAGAGAGGGAGGAGACCAGAGCACGGGGGTGGTGGAGTTTTGGGGGGGTGGGTTTGTGTTTGCTTTGAAGTATACATACTGTCCACTTGGGCGCATTTCTTGGAGGAGGACTAGTTTTTTATCTTTGGTGGGGCTGCCATGAACTCTACCCCCTTTGGGGAATTGGAAGAGGGCGCGCTGGCTGTTTGGGGAGAGAAAGGAGGGTTAAGTGGAACACTTCGCACGGGATCTACGTGTCCTTTTAAAAAATGGATGGGGTGCTCCCTTGGCAAAGGTGGAGAGGGGGTGCTGCACTTTTTACAAGACCCCACCCCCCAATGGTCACAGGAGGCTGGTTAAGGGGTGAAGAGTGTCCTGGCAACCCTGTCCCAGAAGCAGAAGTGCGTGCTTGAATGGAAACACAAAGGCAGGGGGCTGGGATTCTTGGATATCAGCAGCTGAGGCGCGAGAGGTGCTTTGCACAAACGGCGTTAAGGACTAGTGGCGCCAAAGAACTGACTCACTCACCTGTGTATGAGGTTGGTGAGGGGCTCAATGAGCTTCTTCCCTAGCCTGGGTTCCAAAGGAGTGAGAGCACCAAACTGCAGGAAGAAAGGAGAGAGAATGTTTGAATGGCCGGATGACAACAGCTATCCTGCAGGGTCTGAGGGAGCGTCTTCACCCCCATTGTTCAGCCTGGACACTCAGGTCCAGCTCCGAGGGCCTTCTAGCGGTTCCCTCACTGCAAGACGTGAGGATGCATGAACCCAGGCAGAGGGCCTTCTCTGTAGTTGCACCCTGCCGCTAGATGTCAAGGAAATAAGCAACTATCTGGCCTTTTGGAAGACACTTGAAAGCAGCCCTGCATAGGGAAGTTTTTCATGTTTGATGGCTTGATGTTTTCAATTTGTTGGAAGCCGCCCAGAGTTGCTGGGGCAATCCAGTCAGATGGGAAGCAATTAACTAACTAATCCAGCCAGCCTGCCAGCCTTTGCGGGGGGGGGGGGGTTGCTTCTCCCCAGACCACACCCTCCTTGAGTTCTTTTTGCCCTGTCGCAATGCGTGAAATTGAATGTAGCCCAATTTACACTGGTGAGAGTTGTGTCCGCTTTCCCCTCTGCTTTTGACAGCCTTCTCATCCATTAATTTTCCTGATCCCTTTTGGAAACTGAACATAGGAGCAGTCCTGCTGGATGAGGCCAAAAGGGGCCCATGTAGTCAGGCGCCCTGTCCTCACAGGGGCTGAACATATGCCCCAATGGGAAGCCTCAACAAAGCCCTGCTGCTCCTCTGGTTCACGAGGAGACCCTCTCCAGAGCCTGAAGATGAGGCCCAGGTGCTCCAAACCCGTAATGCAACTGGAGTCACTTGTAAATAAATAAAATCCGTGCCGCAACAGAGTACAGTGGTGCCCCGCAAGACGAATGCCTCGCAAGACGAAAAACCCGCTAGACGAAAGGGTTTTCCGTTTTTCGAGGCGCTTCGCAAGACGAATTTCCCTATGGGCTTGCTTCGCAAGACGAAAACGTCTTGCGAGTCTTGCGATTTTTTTCGCTCCCCCCCCCTTTTCTAAGCCGCTAATAGCGCTAATCCGCTAAGCGGGTTGCTTCGCAAGATGAAAAAACCGCAAGACGAAGAGACTCGCGGAACGGATTCTTTTCGTCTTGTGAGGCACCACTGTATACGGCAGCTTCCCTGCGCACTCTTGCTCACACTTCAGCCTCTCCCAGAATCCTTTGCAGCCTGAGTCAGACACTTCGCCGCCACCTCCCCACACAAACCAATTAAGCAGGCTGCCTGCTGTGTCTGCTCCTTTCCTCTCTGTTTCACATCAACTCTTCACCTCTTAAGTGACAAGAGTGTGTGTCTTCACACTACGATCGGAGGAAGCCGCCTGTACTTGCCAGCTTGATAATTTTAATGAGGACCCAGTTGTTGGTGGACGACGTCATCAGCTTAAAAAAGAGCGGAGCAAGGGAAAGGTAGTTTTTCGGGTTGCGCCTGGCCAGCTCACAGATGACGTTCACGGCGGCTGACTGGACACCTGGGGGACAGGGGAGGAATAAAGGGAAGAGGGGGTCCGAGTGAGTTGTGGAACAAAACGGCTGACGGATTTAAGATACGTCTTCCCCAGAAAGTTAAAAATTTTTTTAAAAAATTGTATACCGCCCTATACCTGCAGGTCTCAGGGCAGTTACAGCACAAAAACACAATATAAATACACAACATTACATGATAAAAAAAACAACAAGCCAATGAAAGCCACTCCCTTCCCCTTCCCACCCAAAGACACACAGTCTTTGCAATCTTCTGGATCCTGTTTTATCCAGCTTACTAACCGGGGTCTGGGTCTTCCAACTTCTCCTTAAGGCGGGGGAACGCAGGGCGAAGGGACTCCGGGTATTTCAAGAACACTTTGTACATGATTAACACTGCCTTCTTTCTGATGTAAGGCTTCGTGTGAGACATCTGTTGGGGAGGGCAGGGAGAGGAAGAAGGGAGAGGAGAATGAGCTCACGTTTCTTCCACAACAAGGGCATCAAGGTCTCTCCTTTTGCACCACAGCAAACCAGCAGCACTGGGAGGAAGGGCTGTAGCTCAGCCGTAGAGCTGAGCTGCATGCAGAAGGTCCCAGGTTCAAGCCCTGACAACATCTCCAGGTAGGGATGTTAATGCCCCCTGCCTAAAAACATGCCAGCCAGCATGGGCAATATTATTAAATCACAATACTATTAAATCAGGAGCTGGCTCCAGGCACCGGGCCCATTGGCAGACCAACACTGCATTACAAAGATGTCTGCAAACATGACCTGAAGGCTGGCAACATTAACCCCGCCATGTGGGAATCGCTTGCAGGCGGCTACAGTGCCTGGAGGCAGGCAGTGAAGTGGCGCATCTATGGCAGTGACCAGAGGAGGAATGACCGCTGGCTGCCCTCCTCTGCACACCTTCCAGCTTGTCAACATCCTTCTTAAACTGTGGTGCCCAGAATTGGACACAGTATTCCAAGTGTGGTCTGACTACCGGTAAGTCAGAATAGAGTGGTACTATTACTTCCCTTGATATGGACGCTAGACTTCTGTTGATGCAGCCTAGCTTTTTTGGCTGCTGCATCACACGCTTAGCTTGTGGCTGACCAAGACCCCTGTACTATCCAAAAGCATCTGGGGGGCAGAACATAGCCATCGTGGTGATTGGATGTTAATGATCTTCTCCTCCGGGGATTTGTCCATCGACAGTTGCAATCAAAATTATTCAACTCCCACTGCAAATCAGGTTTATTAAAATTTACAGACTTTTACAGACTGTTTGCAATGAGCAAATAAAACAAAAGCAATTGAAATAGCTCAACACGATGGTTTCCCCAAATTCAGCTGAAAATATAATAATAATAATAATATAATATCTTTATTGTCATTGCCCCCTCTCGGGGACAACGAAAATTACTTGGCTGCTCCATCCACCCAGGTAGGGCACTCCACACAAAATCAGAACAACTATAAAAACACTAATTAAAACAATACAGTATAATACAGCAAGGGAGATTAGATGACTTTCAAAGTCCAGGTTTCCCATTCAGGGCCGAGATCGCTCTGGAGAAGAAGCTGTTCTTGAGACGGCTCGTTCTTGTCTTCATCGTCCTGTATCTCCATCCCGACGGCAGGAGCTCGAAGAGACAGTGACCAGGATGTGATGGATCTTTTACTATGTCCAGTGCAACTTATACTGGCTTCTCCAGTCTCACTATCATGAATGGAATCCCTCACAACAGCACAAATGCAACATGTGCATGAGCTGGAACACATGAAATACTGGCTAGGATTTGCTGAGTGCCAAATTTGGCTGCATGTTAGAAATATCGCCAAGTCAAGAGAATGGTCCAAAAAGGTAAGAGATGAGAGCCCTTCGCAAACAAGGAGTCTGTAAATTTTGATAATAAACCTGATTCGCAATGGGGGTTGAATAATTTCGATTGCAACCGTATGCTTTCGAGATGGTTCTTATGCACTCGAGGAGCAAAGCACAGAACTTAGTTGTGGGACAAGGACTTCTGAACAGCTTTTAAAATCCCAATGGCTTGGCAGAAGAAAGAGCAAACAATGCAACCATTGTAGACCAGCCGCTCCCCCCCCCCAGCCCTACCCCCGTCCCAACTCACCAGGGTCATGATGTCGTTGGCCAAGTCTCTGGCCAGATCAGGAGTCACAAAGCAGGACAAACCAGTCAGTGCGACACCGGTGTCATACTGGTTGGGGCTACTCAGGTCCTAGAATAGGAGGGGAGATGGAAAGGAGTGTCGGGGGTGGGGGTGGGGAGGGGAGAGAGGTGTGGGAAGAGGAGGGAGAAGAGTCCTTAGTTGAGTTCAACCTAGAAAGACGAAGTCTTTATCAGCGGCGTAGCGTGGGTTGTCAGCACCCGGGGCAAGGCAAGTAATTTGCGCCCCTAACCCCTAACCTGCCGCCGCTGCCAGCTTCTTCTTGCTGCTGCCTGGGCTGGGGTATTTACGGTAAGGTAGCCACGGCGGCGGCGGCGGGTCCGTGTCAGGTGATCTGAGGTGAGTTGCCGCTGGCGCTGCCACCCAAACGACGCCGCTTGCCCGGAGGAGGGCAGAGAGGCGAGGAAAATGCAACATGGCCCAGCAGCTGCAGCAGCGGCGGCGAGCGCTGTGAGGGGCTGCCTGGCGCGCCCTCCACGGCCCTGATGCGCGGGGACCGTGGCGAGCGCTGAGAGCCACTGCCTGCCGGACGCCTTCAGCCCGGACGCGTGCACAGTTGGTTCCGCGAGACATGGGGCTCTGCTACAGCCTGCGCCCGAGGCTCTTCGGCGACTCCGGAGGCACTGAGTGTGCCCCCCAGATTTTGCGCCCGGTGCGGCCGGCCCCCCCTGCACCCCTCACGCTACGCCACTGGTCTTTATATCCCGCTTTACCTCCAAGGAGCTCAAGGTGAGGAACATAGCTCTCCCCTTCCCTTTTTATCCTCACAACAGCCCAGTGCAATAGGCTAGGCTGAGTGACTGGCCCATGGTCACCCAGGCTGAGTGGGGATTCAGACCCTGGTCTCTCCCAGGCCATAACTCAATGCTCTGACCCAGTGTTTCTGAAACTTTGGTCTCCAGATGTTTTTGGGCAACTCCCATCATCCCTAGCTAGCAGCACCATGTGGGGAGACCTGTATTCTAATGCAAGTACAGTGGTACCTTGGCTTACGAACTTAATCCATTCTGGAAGTCTGTTCTTAAACCAAAACCATTCTTAAACCAAGGCACACTTTCCCTAATGAGGCCTCCCACCGTCGGTGCCCTTCCACCATTCGGATTCCGTTCTTAGACCGAGGTAAAGTTCTGAAACCAAGACACTATTTCCGGTTTTGCGGAGTTTGTAAACCAAATTGTTCTTAAACTGGACTGCTCTTAAACCAAGGTACCGCTGTAGTAGCTAAAGACCGCTACTGTTAAAAAAATTTAAAGCTGTTGTTTCAAATTGTTTTTACATGTTAATTTTGATTTTTGTTATTTGCAATTTGTGGGTTGGAGGGTTGGTTAGGCGCTTTTGTTGGGGAGCGTAATTTCTGCGAGTTTGCACACATTAGTTTTAGTAATTATTTTTATTATGTATTTCATGCTTTCATATTGTTACTTTGTGTTGTGAACTGCCCTGAGAGCTATGGGTATAGGATGGTGTAAAATTTAACCAATCAATCAAAGTGTAGGGCATGACCTACATTTCTTAAGTCATAAGGAAGAAAACAGGCCGGTGGTCTAGCAGGAGGAGACACCAATAACAGGCAGCAGCTCTTCTGGAATGGCGACACTCACCTTTCGGATCTGGTTCGTTGTCAGCATGATGACGTCGGTCCCTTCGTGAAAGCACTGCGAGGCTGCCAGGTACCCGATCCTCTGCAGGGTTAGGAAAGAGGGAAAGCGAGTCAGTATCAAAGGCTGAAAGGGACTCATTGCCACTGCGTGCAAGAATGGTAAAAAAAAACATATTCTTAAAAATTGATGTAATCTGGCCCGGGACCTTCATAGACTATTCTTAATGTTACAGTGGTGCCCCGCAAGACGAATGCCTCGCAAGACGGAAAACCCGCTAGACGAAAGGGTTTTCCGTTTTGGAGGTGCTTCGCAAAACGAATTTCCTATGGGCTTGCTTCACAAGACGAAAATGTCTTGCGAGTTCCTGCGGGGTTTTTTTCCTCCCCCCCCCTTTTCCCAAGCCGCTAAGCCGCTTATCAGCTGATCCGCTAAGCCGCTTAACAGCTGATCCGCTAATCCGCTAAGCCGCTTAACAGCTGATCCGCTAAGCCGCTTATCAGCTGATCCGCTAAGCCCGCTAAGCTGCTAATAGCGCTAATCCGCTAATGGGCTTGCTTTGCAAGACGAAAAAACCGCAAGACGAAGAGACTCGCGTAATTTTTATTTTAATGTTATCCTTCATTATCTTAATTTTATGTGCGTAATGCGAACGTTGCTATGTTTGGTTTTAATAAATAATTTTATAATTTCAAGCTTTCAAGGTGTCTTATTTACAACGTCTTCCTTCGTTATGTTGTAGGGGGTAGGTAGAAATATAAAGGTAAAGGTACCCCTGACCAACAGGTCCAGCCGTGACCGACTCTGGGGTTGCGCGCTCATCTCGCTCAAGAGGCCAGGAGCCAGTGCTTGTCCGAAGACAGCTTCCGGGTCACGTGGCCAGCGTGACGAAGCCACAGCTGGCGAGCCAGTACCAGCGCAGCACACGGAAACGTCGTTTACCTTCCCGCTAGAGAGCGGTCCCTATTTATCTACTTGCACTTTGGGGTGCTTTTGAACTGCTAGGTAGGCAGGAGCTGGGACTGAACGACAGGAGCTCACCCCGTCGCGCAAGGATTCGAACCGCCGACCTTTCGATCAGCAAGTCCTAGGCTCTGTGGTTTAACCCACAGCGCCACCCGCGGTCCCAGGTAGAAATATAGGTGCATCAAAAAATGCAAATTTGTCACTGCATCTTTCTCTTTGTTCGCTTAAAGGCAGTAGGTTTCCAGAGGGGCGCTGAGTATTTTTTTCATTTTCTGAATGAATTTGGCAGGCCAAATATGTTTGGGAACCTCCATTTTAGAGGAAATATGTTTCCTTGGCAGCTGCCAGGAACCCCCTAGCGCCTTTCCCCCCGGCAGCCCAGGTTCCCACGCAGCCCACTTACTTTGAAGGTGTACTTTGAGGCGCTCATGACTTCGATGATGTTGAAGGCTGCCCAGCTGATGTCGTAGCCCAGCATTTGCAACTGTGAGGGGAGGAGGAACAAAGGCCAGAGTGTGAGTCTTGGGACAGCAAGGATGGGACATTATAACGATTAGCAGGAGAAAAGGCGTCTTGCCTTTTTATGTGGCACCCAAGATGCTTTTGCCCTAGGCCAAAAGTAGTTGATGGTACAGGATCACAGGATCGTAGAACAGTAGAGTTGGAAGGGACCCCAAGGGTCATCTCATCCAACCCCCTGAAATGCAGGAATCTTCCCTTTGGGGTTTCCTCCCACCAATCCTCTGCATCTAACCGCCTACGGACAGCCAGATGGAGAGGGCTGGAGGGCCATATTCAGCCTGGGCGCACACAGGCCTGAAGTTTCTTACACCTGCCCAATTTGATACCCCTGCCAAGCTCAATGCCACGCCCAAGGGATACAGAGAGATAAATAAAAAACTTGACAATTCTGTATGTAGTTTATGCAAATTCATTAATAATGTGCGGCATTTCAACAATCTCTAATACGTGAAATCTTAATTACCGTATTTACTCAAGTCTAACGCGCCATCGAATCTAATGCACACCTTAATTTTCACAGCGTAATTTGGCCAAAAAAGGTGAGCATTAGATTTGAGTAAATATGGTAATACATACAGTGACAAAATGAAAATGACAAGTGCAACAATGAGATACCCGAATTTCGATCTGTTTCATGGTCGGACTGAAAAGGAACTCTTGAGTTATATATAACATGATTGTAATAACTTCATTCAATGCAAACCTCATACAATGTCATTTTTATTTTGGCATTGTATATATTAAGATTTTAAAGAGTTGTTAAGTTTGCGATTTGACACCACCTCACCTTCCATGGAAATAACACTGATACAGGAACACAATGTATGTTCCGCAGCTGGAGGCAGCAGATACTACTTGCTGGAGGGGAAAGTGTCACTGTGTTCAGAGCCTGTTTGTGAGCATCTGGTTGGCTTCTTTTGAAAACCAGAACGGCCACTGGCCTGATCCAACTGGAAAATTCTTAAATTCTTCTGTTTACTCCCCACCTCTACTATGGGGAGACAGAATTATGGGATGCAGTCGGAAACAAAGAGGGCCACCTCACCTCGGGAGGCTCCTCGCGGAACAAGCTCACTTGCCTGCCCCACAGGCCGCACGGCAGAAACCTGACCCACAGGTGAGGGAGACACTTACGTAGGTGAGCTTGCAGACGGCATTGGCTTTCACGGCAATGTTATCCTGCTTCAGTTCCTGCTTGATCTCATCGATGCACTGAGAGATGTACTTCGCCTGGAGGGGTGGAGAGGAAGGAGTTGTGGGTTAAGGAAGTCACTGGAAATCTCCGGCTCAGTCAAGATTGTCCCCAAAGATCCAGTGCCCAGAACACATTTCGTTCTTAGGCACAGGAAGTTTTGTCTGGCCTCCCCAAGCACCCATGTCAAACAAAGGATGCTGCCTTATGCCAAACTGGTCAATCTAGCATAGTACTGTCTGCACTGACCGGCAGCAGCTATCCAGGGCTTCAAGAGGGCACACCTAGCTCTACCTGGAGCTGGGGATAGGCAGGTCACACCGCTCACATGATATAAATGTTAGGCACCCCTCCCCTTTGTGGGTCACTAGCAGATCTGGATGCAAAAGGCAATTAACGTTCCCTCTCCAAAGGTGTTGCACAGTTACTGATTTAGACTTCGTTAATTAAGCTTGCTAAAAGCCAGCTTCGCATGATAAAGCAAAGTGCGATTTGGGAGGGGAGGGAACAGGAGACAGAAGAGAAGCGGAAATAATTTAGGAAGGGAGTAAAAATATCGCCCTCTGTGTACATGGATCCTGCCATGATGCTGAAGCCTGCACCTCAAGGGGAGGTTTTGTGGGGTCCTGATTTCATCATCATCATTTTATTACTTGTACCCTGCCCATCCGACTGTTGGAAGCCCTACTCTGGGCGGCTCCCAACATGTATAAAAACATACTAAAACATCAAACATTGAAAAAACTTCCCTATACAGGGCTGCCTTCTGATGTCTTCTAAAAGTCAGATACAGTTCTACCTTGGTTGTCGAATGGAATCTGTCCCAGAAGTCCGTTTGACTCCTGAAAATGTTCAACAACCAAGGCACGGCTTCTGATTGGCTGCAGGAGGTTCCTGCACTCAATTGAAAGCCACGTAAGCCGCATTGGACACTCGGCTTCCAAAAAAGTTCGCAAACCGGAACACTCACTTCCGAGTTTGTGGCGTTCAGGGGCCAAAACGGACAAGTACCAAGGCGTTCGACAACCAAGGTATCACTGTAGTTATTTATTTCCTTGACATCTGATGGGAGGGCGTACCACAGGGTGGGTGCCACCACCGAGAAAGCCCTCTGTCTGGTTCCTTGTAACCTCACTTCTCACAGGGAGGGAACCACCAGAAGACCCTCAGAGGAGGACCTCAGTGTCCAGGCTGAACAATGGGGTGGAGATACTCCTTCAGGTATACAGGGCCGAGGCTGTTTAGGGTTTTAAAGGTCAGCACCAACACTTTGAATTGTGCTTGGAAACGTACTGGGAGCCAATGTAGGTCTTTCAGGACCAGTGTTATATGGTCCCAGTGACCACTCCCAGTCACCAGTCTAGCTGTCACACTCTGCATTAGTTGTAGTTTCTGAGTCACCTTCAAAGGCAGCCCCACACAGAGCGCATTGCAGTCGTCCAAGCGGGAAATAACCAGGACATCATTTGAACGTGGGCTCCATATCCTTCTGGTGTCCTCAATTTCTTTTTCCCCTTGATTAAAAAGACCCAAGTTTGACGACCTCATTTGCATGACCAATAATACTAAAAGTGGGCGGGGCAACTGATGTAAATTCTATCTGTGTGCTTTTGTCCAGTTTCTTAACACACACACTCTTTATCCTTCATCCAATCAATCAAGAAGCATCATCATATTCCAATGAAACATCTCAGCCGGGGATGGGCGTGTGGATCTGGGGGAGGGGTCTGGAACCTTTAAGACAAAAAGAGCCACTTGGACCCGTTTCCAAAGAAAAAAAAAAACTGGGAGCCGCAAAACTCGTCATTATAAAAATAACTTTTTTGTCACTTTTTAAAAATTATTTCTTTGTTTGACCCCTCAGAATTACTCCTCCTCATAGAAATAAACGTTAAATTAACAGGTTACCTTTTGTGTGTGTGTGTTCTTCACTCCCCTTCAAAACAGTGAGCAGCGTACATGCCCCCTTTCAATGCAGTGACCAGTGTACATGCCCCTTACAATGTGGCGGGTGGGCAGGAAGGTGACGTCGGGACGGTGCGTGACTAACGCACGCACCGCCCCCATGCGACGTCACAGCCAGTACAGCGCCTGCCACAGTGGGGAGTGTCAGGGCGCACAATGCACCTCCTCCCCTTGCTAGTATCCGCCCCGGAGCCGCAGCAAAGGTGTAAAAGAGCCACATGCAGCTCCGGAGCCGAGGGTTGCAGACCTCTGATCTGGGGTGTAAACGAACAGCCCATGAAATGTATGACCTAGGCACAGTTCTGAGGGCTAGTCAGAAAGGCATTCTACAGTAATCTCCATCTCTGCGGCTTTTAACAAACATTGCCAGATGATTGGTTTCTCTTGTCTTCAGCAGTTACCAGATTTTTAACCTGGCACATTTTTGTCCCTAGGTACCTTGGGTGATGGGACACTTCCCACTCTGCTCCCCACAAGTGAGCAGTGGGGCCTGGGAAATTAGATACGTGCCTGATGGATTCCATGACATCTGTCTTTTCCTGCCGCGACATGGCCATCAAATATTTAGTGCAAGTTAACAATGTGTTCAGAGATCCATTGCACAGCCGACAAGCCATTGGGGGGGGGGCAGGGGGGAGAGAATAATTCAGCTCTGACTTATGGGACCCTGACAGCTCACTGGAAGACTTATCACCTTAGTTGCATCTTAACTGGGTTTTCTGCTTCATTATCCACACTTTTTAAAAATTTTGAATAAAGCGGTAGGCCGATCTGTTGGTGCTTTTGGTATCTGTTACCTGACCATCCGCTTGGGCTGATGAGAGTTGGGGGACTGCCTTGCCACGCGGAGGGCAGTGAGATAACTAATTTGGACCATCTTCTGTGCCCCTGCGCGCTCTACTCACCAACCATCTTACCATCCACCACATCCACCTTCCAGAGCTTCCCCTTCTCGCACCATGCAACTACAAGGCTCATTTTTCACCTTCTGAAGCCGCATTTCTTCAGGCAAATCCAGATGTGGCACCACAAATCCTCCCAAGGGGGGGGGGTTGCACGATAGACAGCCTTACATTTTAATGTATATAAAAAGAGAAGCAAACTCTGTTGCATGGCTGCTGTTTTGAATGTAAAATTCTGAAACCAGTTGCTCCCACACACTATGCCATGTGGAATTGGATTCCCCCCCCCAAAAAAAAACCCCGAGGCTGCCTGCTGCACTTCTGTATGATTTACTGGTCTGACCATACAGCCTCCCTGGGGCTGGGGCAGGTGACTCCTGCTCTGTCTCTGATTCAAACAAGATCTCTCCCCATGCAGAGATTAAGAAGCTGTCAAGTGAGCATGCTGTTTCCTACAGAGGATCAGTGGGTGGGCATCTCTGATTGTAGGCAGTATATTATATCAGTGCTCCCCCCCCAGACATTGGCTGAATACAAGCCCCACAGCCAACGGTCAGGGATGGTGGGTATTGGAGCTGGCAGAATCTAGAGGGTCTCGTGAGGTCAGTCAACTCCTGCTTCAGTCCTTCTGGGTTTAAGGGTGTGGTGGCCAAACTGAAATGGGAAATACAGAAAAGAAGGGGGGTGTTTCTGTGGGTCTTAAGATCTGGGAAGCGGCCTTATTTATACCAGGTTCATCTAGCTCATAATTCTCTAATCTGACCAGGGACTCAGGCAGCAGACCATTTTTTACCCTGCTGACCTCAACCGAAGCTGTTGGGGGTCTGAGTCTCAGATGCGCCATGTTCAGAGTATGTGTTCAGCGGGTCCAGTGCTCCTTTCCCAGAATTCTGAAATGTGCTGGCTTACCATGGGGACTCTCTACCTTTCCCTGGACATTTAGCAACTCCATGAAGGCGGCTGACCTCAGTGCTGCTTGCCTCGAGCAGCCGTTTTCAATAATGGCCTCGCCTGGCTTCCACGATGGGACAAAACCCTGTGACTGGGAGCATGTTGGGCTTGCGTTAAATCTTTGCAAGGAGAGGCTGCTAAAAGAGCTCTGTGGGTGTGGACAGGAGGCAGATCTCAAGCCGGCTAGCGGAGGAGCATAAACCACAGAATGGAGCAAGAACATTTTAGAGGCTATCAGGCCAACCTCCTGCCAGCACTTTCAACAGGAATCAGAGACAGGGAAGTCTATTCTTGCTCTTTGCACAGGGCGCGGTCGATGGCCCTCTTTAATCTTCTGTCCTAATTGCAATGAGTGGATTGTGGGTATCTGGACTGTCCCTGGATCAAGTGACTTTCCTTCTTTCAAGTTCTCAAAGCTCTTAACTGAGCTCAAGGTTGTCCTCTGAACTAGCCAGATATTTAGCTGAGAATCAATCACATTCAGTCTGTCATTTGAAAAATAAGACTGTCTTGTTGTCAAATGGGAACTAGACATTCCGTTTTGGCGACTGTAACCTTGGTTTCAGGAGCTGTTTGGCTCCCGTTGCTCGGACCCTGCTCCTGCCAACCTAGCAGTTCGAAAGCATGCAGTGCAAGTAGATAAATAGGTACCACTCTGGTGGGAAGGTAAATGGCGTTTCTGTGCGCTGCTCTGGTTCGCCAGAAGCGGCTTAGTCATGCTGGCCACATGACCCAGAAGCTGTACGCCGGCTCCCTCAGCCAGTAAAGCGAGATGAGCGCCACAACCCCACAGTCGTCCGTGACTGGACCTAACAGTCAGGGGTCTCTTTATCTTTAGGCATCTAGCTTATATATTGGGAATTTCTAATACTGACCACAACCCAAGATGGTTGGCAGTGAAGGCTAGATGCACCTAAGGCATGAAGTGCTGTGATGACCACCATGACCCCAAAGGAACACAACCCTACACAGAATCATAAGAGTGTTGGAAGGACCTCCAAGGGTCATCAAGTCCAGCCCCTTGAAATGCAGGAATCACAGCTTTAAAATCCCTGACGGACAGGCATCCAACCAACCTCTGTTTAAAGCCTCCAATGAAGGGGAGTCCACTTTCCAAGGGAGTGCATGCCACTGCCAAACAGCTCTTACTGCCAGAAAGTGCTTCCTAGCATTGAATTGGAATCTCCACTGGTTCAGGCAAGCTAGACATACACTTCAAGGGAAGACTGCACTGGGCACACAGCTAGAGCATGGGAACATGTCTTAGAATCACAGAATTGTAGAGTTGGAAGGGACCCCAAGGGTCATCCCTGCAATGGGGGAATAATGTATAGCCATTTTCATAATGCTATGTCTCTGCAGCTATAAGAGGTTTCACATAAGGTACACTTTGTGATTGGTCAATCCTAGAGGGGGCCTCCAACACACCCAACACAGCTCATTCTGCAGCTTCAAACTGCCAGAGTCAAGCTTATTTCCCCCCCCCCCCCCAAGGAGGCTAGCTTCTGCATCCAGAACCCACTTGTCCCATTGGCCAGCACAGCAAAGTCCTTCCTGGCGTTTCTGCTATGAAACTGAGCCAGCGGCTGCTCTTCATTGGCAGGAATTTGGGAGATGGGGGGAGAGAGGAGCAACAAACCATTTCAGGAGGCTTCCCAATGGACTAGGAGTGACGTGTCCAGAAGTTAAAAGCTCACAAGAGAGCAGGCCTTCTGCTATCTGCCACTGGGAACCAATCCTTCGGTCAACATGAACACTTTTATTTTTTTTAAAGGAGGGGATGACTAATTTCCTGAGCAGAAGCACTCGGGTGGCTCAGCACCGTGAGAAGTGCCATATCATCCCTGGAGTCATTAAAAGCGCTCCCCAAACAGACACCTCACCCTCTCGCCAGGCTCCCAATATTGTTGATTTTTTAATACCAGCAGATTGCTTTGCCCACATGCAAGCAGAGGCAACAATGCATGTCCTTTTGTAGGTGCTGCTTTTCCCGATTTCACTCTGAAACTCCGCCCCCCCATGAGCAGTGTTAGAAACACAGATATATGTATAAGCTAGGTACCAAATGGCTCCTTAGACCAGGGTCACATTCACCAGAATTGAATGCCTAGTTGCCACTTTGGTGCCAGAAGTTGTGTATATGACTTTTTGGTTCCTGCTTCATTCCGATTGTGTAGATAAAATATAGAATTAGATAAAATATAGATATAGATAAAATATAGAATAGAATTCTGAAGGATGCATTGCTAGTGTGGGAAAACAGTTAAGATCCAAGGATCCCCAGGTGTGCACCTCCAGATGATGAGGACGTCAGGTGGCATCCTGGCAGCTTCAATTGGTTGCAAGTGCCCATTAGCAGGTGCAGAATGCCACCTGGCAAATTTTGAATGCTGTGCTGGACTAGCTGGGCCGCTTGCCCCATCCAACATCTTATGTTCTTTATACAGCCTACGCCAGACCCCAAACCTGGACACAAAAGTACCCTAGTGCAGGCCATACCAATGTTTGGCCATTCATGGCCTGAAGAAAAACCACACACCCTCTTTCTATCTGCAGATGTGTAATAAAAATTCCTCCAACATTTAGCATCGAAGCACTGTAAACAAAGTTAAAATGGCACATGCTGCGCTCGAGCTCACAATCTCATTTCAGGAATGAGGAAAGGAGAACTAAGTGAAAGGCGCGGAGGTTCTTGGTTACTTCCCTGAATCTCTCCCCCAGCCACACATACCAATTTGCAGTAAGTGCATGATTATTTACAAGCAAGCTGGGCTGCTCGGGCTACGAACTGCATTCAAAATTGTATGTTGATAGCAAAGGTATGCCTCTTAAGGGGTTGCAGTCCAGTTCCCCACCCACCACCCAATCTAGTCAAGGGCAGCTAAAAGAAGAAAAAGCAATATATTTACAGACTGTCACCTCCTTCCTGATAAAAAATGAGTGCTGTATCTGTTATCTCTGTGCCTTCACACAATTGACACTTGTTTTAACTCTCTAACCACATCACAAACACTTCAAGGCCAGCGCCGCAAAGCTCTCCAAAGAAACACAATGAGATTTCCAGAAAGGCTCTCTTGTAGCGAGTGGCTTCCTCTTCTGAGACAGAGAGCTCCCCAAATGGGTCTAGATAGGACGAAACTGGTATGATCAAAAGGGAGGGTTGAAAGTGAGAGACTCTCTCAGTTGAGGAGCAGCCTGGAACTTTTATTAGGCACTGACAAGGGTTTCACCTGAAAGTTAGTGAGCAAATGGGATCTCAGGGTAAGGGGGAGAGAAAAGATGTTACAATCCAAGAATCACTTCAAAAACTAAAATTTATTTCATCATGGAAGAGTCCTCGGAGACAACGCTGTTTTGCTACAATTCTGAAAAACGGGCGGCACTTTCAGCTTCCCCGCTGGCAAATATTCTTACATAAGTCCCTCGCCCTGGTGTCTCCCCTTCCGTACGTGAATCTTTTCCAGGCCTTGCTGCAGCTCATTGCCCAGTCTGGCACCCCAAGTCCTTTGACAAGCTGGACCCGTGGCCTAGAGGCAGGTGAGCAGGGGACCAGTTGCCCCACTGTGGCTCTGCCTGATGCTGCCCTTATGAGGAACAGTTGAAGGAGCTGGGGATGTTGAGCCTGGGAAAGAGGAGACTGAGAGGAGATATGATAGACATCTTCAAATATCTTAAGGGCTGTCACCTGGGAGATGGAGCCAGCTTGTTTTCTCCTGCTCCGGAGGGTAGGACCTGAACCCATGGCTTCAAGTTACAAGAAAGGAGATTCTGACTAAACACCAGGAATAACTTTCTGACCGTGAGAGCCGTTCAACACTGAAATGGTCTCCCTCACAAGGTGGGGGACTCCCTTTCCTTGGAGGTTTTTTAAACAGAAGCTAAACGGCCATTTGTCATGGATGCTTTAGCTGAGATTCCTGCATTGCAGGGGGTTGGACTAGATGACCATTGGGATCCCTTCCAATTCTACATCTCTACAGTTCTGTGATTCCTGCAACTTCCTTCACCCAACCCACCCGTTTTCTTGCAGTTCCTCTTTCAGGTCTGCAATCGAAATGCATTTGCTTGGTTCTTACTCTCATCAGCCGACAGACATGCCAAGCTTTCTTGCAAAGTGGAAGTAAGGCGGGATCGGTCATGGGGAGAGGGCGGTGCTTCAGTGGTAGAGCGCATGCTTTGATTGCAGGAGGTCCTGGGGGGTCCTCTGACATCTTTAGCTTGGGTGGGTATGGGGAGCCCCTGCAGCCAACCAGATTTGCCAAGATTCCCGGCACCCCTCTGCCACAATGGCCAAGGATCATGGAAGTTATAGTCCTACAAAACTTGGACCCAGCTTCCCCATCTAAAACCCTGAGGAGCAGCAGTCGGTATAACTATAGATAAGTGGGACACTGGGAGATCTTCCAGATGTACATAAGCATTCATAATTGCCTCTCTATTCCAGGTTCTGGCAGAGGGATGGGGAACCTATGGTCCTTCAGATGCTGTTGTCTGACTCCAACTCCCATCAACCCTGACCATAATGGCTGATGGGAGTTGGAGTTCAACAGCTTCTAGAGGGCCACAGGTCTTCCAGGCCTGCCTTAAGGGGCCCCTAAGGGAAACCTGTATCGCTCCAGATCATTTTTGCCCAGAGCTCCCACCGTCTCTGCAGCTGACTACAGCTGATGGGTGTTGGAGTCCAGCAACATCTGGAGGGCCAGCGGTTCTCCATCACTGACATATTGCTTCAGGGTCTTTACAATGGTGTATAAATATTGATGGTGATAAACAGAGACACGCCCCATGAACAGTTCTGTTTCCTTGGGGGACCCCACTTCTTACAGCGTACATGCAAAATTTGTTTTTTCCCCACCACCATGAACCATCTCGTTGAGAGTGATTTTGAAGCTTGGAGACACCTCCCCCGCCCCCAAGCCTAGAACCTTAACACCAACCTCAGCTCAGCCTCCTAGTGGTTGAGGATACCTTCAGCTTTTGAAATTCGCCAGGCACCAGGCGCATTTTGCACCTGGCTATTGTCTACTTGCAACCAAGTTCAGATGCTGACGTCTCCGTCATCTGGAGGTGCATGCCTGGGAATCCTTGGGTCCAGACTGTTTTCGCACACTACAACACATCCTCTAGAACAGTGTTTCCCAACCTTTGGGCTCTAGCTGTTTTCGGACTACATTTCCCACCATCCCTGACCACTGGTACTGCTAGCTAGGGATGATGGGAGTTGTAGTCCAAAAGCAGCTGGAGACCTAAGGTTGGGAAACACTGCTCTAGAATTCTATCTATCTGCTCAATCAGAATGAATTTCAGGAACCAGAAAGTCGTATTGAAAAATATATGACTTTCAAGCTGTCTGGTCCAAAAATGGCAACTAGGCATTCCATTTTGGTGACTGTAACCCTGGTCGAAGGAGCCATTTGGTCCTTGGATTATATATCTAAGTTTCTAGTACGTACTGGGTGCCCTGCACCAGGTGTTCCTATCCCCCACTTATGTGGTCTTTGCAGAAACTGAGAGTGCCCCCTGCTGAAAGCTAGAGAAAGGAAATTCTGCTTTGCTCTTCAGCACACTTGGGTGTGGTACAGTGAACGCCTATGCACTCCTGCGGGTCACAAATCCTGAAGAGCTCCTGTCAGTCAGGTAGACCTCTGGTCCAATCTCAGCTACCTTGCTTGGCTTACAACAATTCACTTGTCCCAGTATGCAAGGAAGAGAAACGCACAGAGTGGAAATGGAAATAGCTATGGGCTGAAGCAGAGGTTTTTAAACTGCTTTAGCCCAGTAGCAAAAAGAGCCTGGCAAAACCGGGCTAATTCCGAACACGGCCCTAAAAATTCATGTTTCAAGCAGCCTTTTTGTCTGCAACTCTTGAGGGCTGGACGCTTTTAGGGGCAGTGCAGATGCTCTGCTTGCAGGAGGTCCTGGGTTCGATTCCCGGCGAGAGAGGCCTGTCCCCCAAGCCCTGCAGGGGCGCCGCCAGTCCACACCAAGGGAGGAGAGCTCCCCACCTAGGAATCACGAGGACTAGCCCCTTGAACGCTCCTCCCGGGCTACAACTCCCACCGCCCCTAGTCAGCAGTGGTGGGAGTTGTAGTTCTGAGCCCCAACCCGATTCGTTCCCCCTTGCGCCTCCCTTCGGGAATCACGAGGACTAGCGCCTCGGAGGGAAGCAGACTGAGGGGGGAGCCTGAAACTCCGGGCTTCCTCCCTGAGGACTAGCGCCCGCCTCACCTCGTCCTCCTTGTGGTTGCGGATGCCGCGCACCAGGTCCTGGAGGTTCTTGTCGAACATGCGGTCGATGCTGCCTTTCACCATCTTCAGCGCCATGGCGGCGGCGGCGAGGGGCGGGCGGGGGGCGGCCGGGGGGGGGGGAGAGGCGGAGGTGAGCGAAGGCGGCGGCGGCGGCGGGCGAAGGCGCCTCACATGCCTCCTTCCCGCCCCCTGGCGCTCGCTCTCCCTGGCGGGCCCCGCCGGCGCTGCTCTGAGGGGGCTTCGCGGGGCGGCGGCGGCGGCGGCGGCGGGAAAGAGCCGGAGCGGCGACAAAATGGCCGCCGGTCAGCTGAGGGAGCGCTGGCGCCACGCCCCCTTTCTCCTCCGGCGCGCTTGCGTCACCACGCCGCGCCGCGGCCCCCAGCTTTCCACGTCCGCCACTTGAGGCGGCGGGTCCTCCTCGCCCATAGAGAGCGAGGGAAGGAGAGGGAGCGGACGTCACGTCCGGTTAGGTGTTTCTAAGCCCAACCCACGCAGGGGCAATCCTTCCCCCGAGACGAGCCACCTCTATGGTTCGCCCGCTCGGCTTCCGCCCTGGCGCTCCCGAAGGGGATTCCGAGGCGGCGCTTGAGCCACGCCCTCTCTGCGTCTTGGCTCCGCCCAGCGGGAGATATAGCCACGCCCCCAACCTTCCTATGCCTGGCTTTATCGCCCTGTAAAAGATAAAGATTATGTATTATTATTATTATTAACAACAACAACAACAATTATTATTATTATTATTAACAACAACAACAACAATAATAATTTTATATTTTATATTTTAAAAATATTTTATATTTTATTAATTTTTATTTTATAAATAATAATGATAATAATAAGCATGTTTTAAGAGAAGCATGTTTTAATATTTGCGGTACAGCTGATGGATCAGTAATTACATGGATGGAGTATTTTTATTTTATAAAAATATCAGAGTGGTTCACAACGATCAACACACAGAAAAAGAATAAATTCACCTCCCATCCGACTAATTAAACAATCTATAGCCTTTTAAACTCTGGACAGGGTGTTGTTTTTGTTATTATGGTGTGCATTTGTGTGTTTTCATATTGCAAAATACCCCGTGATCTACAGATGAAGGTATAGAAATTCAATTCTAAATAAATAAAAAAAAACCATAAGCTTGTAAAAATATTAATAGAATTTTTTTAGACAGCAATACAGTGGTATCTTGGTTTACATATGCTTCAGGTTACATACGCTTCAGGTTACAGACTCCACTAACCCAGAAATAATACCTCGGGTTAAGAACTTTGCTTCAGGATGAGAACAGAAATCGTGCTCCGGCAGCACAGCAGCAGCAGGAGGCCCCATTAGCTAAAGTGGTGCTTCAGGTTAAGAACAGTTTCAGGTTAAGAACGGACGTCCAGAACAAATTAAGTACTTAACCCGAGGTACCACTGTATAACAATGAATAAAAACAACCTTTGAAGACTGAGCACACGATCAACACTTTACTATAACGTACCATTGTTGATTTTATATTTTATATTTTTAATACATAATGGCATTTATCTAGGGAGCAGCAAACTGTAATGCTGAAAATATTAATTTTTAATATTAATCATATAACCAAATCATTTACTGCTAATGCCAAGCTGTTATAGCACTATTAATATTGTATCAATTATCATTCATTATTTTAAAATATTGTATCTACTTTTTTATGATGTTCTACTAGCAGTTCGAAAGCACGTCAAAGTGCAAGTAGATAAATAGGTACCGCTTTATAGCGGGAAGGTAAACGGCGTTTCCGTGTGCTGCCCTGGTGCCAGTTCGCCAGAGCAGCTTTGTCACGCTGGCCACGTGACCCGGAAGTGTCCGCAGACAGCGCTGACCCCCAGCCTCTTAAGTGAGATGGGCGCACAACCCCAGAGTCGGACACGACTGGCCCGTACGGGAAGGGGTACCTTTACCTTTACCTTTACTTAGCTCTACCTTTCTACTTTCTTTTGTGTTTTTATTTCATAACTGTTCAGCCTGGGTATCTTTGGTGGAAAAGCGGGATGGAAAAAGATTGTGGTGAATCAGAAATGGTTTGGCTTCTTTTGAGTGACAGCAACAGCTACATGGCATGGAGAGTGATTCTCTGTGCACCAGCAGGAAAAAAAAACCCTGGAAAAAGTAGTTAGATAAAATCACAATTAACTGTTTTAGTAATGTGGATATTTAATCTGATTTAAGATTGTTGTCTCTGGGGGAAACACAAATGGGCGAGGTATCAATAATAAAATGATTATTCTCATTTACATCATGAATGTCACCTTATATTGGGGATGCATGTTCTGTATTACTTTATTAATACTGTTGCTACAAGTTTGCTATTGCCTTTGGCTGGAACAATAAATAGAAGAACTGAACTCTCTCTCTCTAAACACACACACATATTTAGACCTGCGATCCTTTTCAGGGAAAACCATGAGTGTTTATAGTGGTATGATAACTGCTACAAGTTCATAGTGTGGATTGGGACTCTGTGTCTGTTCTGCATTGAAAGCTGGGTGGGGTTTTTTGGTTTTTAGTGTATGGAATTGTTCTTCATTGTCTTGAATACACACAATCACTTTTACATCTTTAATTGTTTCTTCATGAGATCGCTTTGAGGCCTTTCATGGGCCACCACTCATCACCAGAGTTGAAGCAAAACAAATAAATACCCATTTTATATGCCCACATGCCACATTGGCAAGACTGATTGATTCAAAACGTTTGTTGTTTTGCCTTTCCAATTACAAATGAGAACGTCCAGAATGCCTTGCAACAGTAATTCAGAATAACATGTCTGGAAAATTAACCCAATGGAGGTCTGGGGAGGAGGGGAAGAATTTGAGATGGAAAAACTTTATTCGGAGAATTAAACTTCCTTTGCTATTTGGCATCTCCTCCAGCAGAGGGCAGGCCAACACAACTTTTCATCCCAGGCGGTACAGCCCTTGAAATTAATGGACATTGCAAACTTCACAGCCATTCTTCTGGATTGGTCTACTCTTGAGTAGAACTGAGCTGGTTGCAACCTTATGCCTGTCTCCAGGACTCATGGGCATGCATTCGATGAAACCCAAAGTCGGAAGATTCATACAGATAACAAGAAAGGACTTGTATATGTTTGAATGATGGAATTTCCCCCCTTCCCCTGGGAGGCAGCGCTGGTTGGCAGCTTAAAAAGTGGATCCAATATATTCATGGGCACGAGGGAAATCAGTATGTACCGCTCTGGCGGGAAGGTAAACAGCGTTTCCATGCGCTGCTCTGGTTCGCCAGAAGCGGCTTAGTCCTGCTGGCCACATGACCCGGAAGCTGGACGCCGGCTCCCTCGGCCAGTAAAGCGAGATGAGCACCGCAACCCCAGAGTCGGCCACGACTGGGACCTAATGGTCAGGGGTCCCTTTACCCTTTACCTTTTAGTTTAGAGAAATGGAGAATAAGAGACGACATGGCAGAAGTTTATAAAATGACAAAGGGCATTGAGAAAGTGGATAGAGGAAAGTTTTTACCCACCTGTCATAACTCTAGAACTCGTGGGCATCCAATGAAGCTGAATAATAATAATAATAATAATAATAATAATAATAATAATAATAATTTATTATTTGTACCCCACCCATCTGGCTGGGTTTCCCCAGCCACTCTGGGTGGCTTCCAAAAAAGACCAAAAATACACTAAAATGTCACACATTAAAAGCTTCCCTGAACAGGGCTGCCTTCAGATGTCTTCTAAAAGTCTGGTAGTTGTTTTTCTCTTTGACATCTGGTGGGAGGGCATTCCACAGGGCGGGCGCCACTACCAAGAAGGCCCTCTGCCTGGTTCTCTGTAACTTGGCTTATCACAGGGAGGGAACCACCAGAAGGCCCTCGGCACTGGACCTCAGTGTCCAGGCAGAACGATGGAGGTGGAGACGCTCCTTCAGGTATACTGGACAGAGGCTGTTTAGGGCTTTAAAGGTCAGCACCAACCCACTGAATTGTGCTCAGAAACATACAGTACTGGGAGCCAATGTAGGTCTTTCCAGACTGGTGTTGAGGCATCTGATCAAGGCCTGTATTTTAAAATGAGCTTAAAGATTTGCAAATGTTTCATGCCAGGCAGAAAAGCAGCTGGCTAAGTACTTTGGCAGTTGTTTATCCTCCTGGACAAGCCCCCCCCCCCCGATTTATAGCAGAAGCAGGAGACAAATTTCTCAAGGTTGTAAAAAGGGAAATACAGGCTGGGAGCAAAGGTTACACTGACCCTACATATTACAGAATACAATCAAGCTGCAAAAACACTAATTAAGAGTTGGTAAATAGTAAGATCTCTGTTTAGATAGAACTTAATACCACGAGCCATTTGTTTTAGCCATTTGTTTTGGAATGCAGGGGCAACAGGGGCAAAAGGTGATCTGGTAATTAAGGTGCCTTGTCGAGGCAAATGTAAGATATATGACTACTTGTCTGCCATTTATGGGTAGAAGGAAATATAGCTCTTTGTCTCCCATAAAAGGTAATAGGAAATGGGTGTATCTTTTATGATTGGTTCTAGCAAACAGCCAATAGGAATTTCAACCAGGCTGATTGGACAGAGGCAGCCAAAGGAGGAGCAAGGGGGCTGGGCTGAGGAAATATAAGTGCTGGCCATCAGGGCTGGAGTGGGCAGAGCTTTGGTAACCATATACCACTGTGCCTATCATTTATTTGTCTGACAAATAAATTATTATTTTAATTTCTCTATTGCTGCGTTGAATATTTCATTCCAGCTAAGCGTTAACCACAAGCAGGGTGCTACAGTGTTATGTGGTCTCGGCGGCCGCTCCCAGTCCCCAGTCTGGCTGCCACATTCTGGATTAGTTGTAGTTTCCGGGTCACCTTCAAAGGTAGCCCCACATAGAGCGCATGGCAGTAGTCCAAGTGGGAATGTTAGGAGAAGATTCAGGACAGATAAAGGACAGTGCATAAACTGTGGAACTCCCTGTCGCAGGAAGCAGCAATGGCCACCAACTTGGATGGATATAAAAGGGGACTGGACAGATTCATGGAGGATGAGAGGGCTCTCGAGGGCTATTAGCCATGGTGGCTATGCTCTGCTTTCACAGCTGGAGTCAGCAGTGCTTCTCAATACCAGTTTCTGGAAACCAGAGGAGGGGAGTGTGGCTGCTGCGCTCGGGTCTTGCTTGCGGGTTTGTCATTGGGGCATCTGTGTGGACAGGATGGGCCGTTGTCCTGATCCAAAAGTATGCTGGAAATGCAAAGAAAAAGAAGGGATTTTTATCATATGTGGTGGGAATGTAGAGAAATTTTTAAAAAATTGGGAAATGATATATAATGAGTTGAAGAAAATGTTTAAACTAACATTTGTAAAAAAAAACCAGAATCATTCTTGTTAGGGATTATAGGAAAAGACCTGCCAAGGAAATTAACAAGAACTTATTTCTGTATGCAACAACGGCGGCAAGAGTCTTGATAGCACAAGGATGGAAGAACGAGGAAATCCCAACGAAAGAATAACGGCAAGAGAAATTGATGGACTATGCAGAACCGGCGAAACTGACATATAAACTGCAACGCAAGGACAACTGTGGCTTTAAAGAAGAATGGGAACTTTTTACAAATTACTTTAAAAAAAACACACAAAATTTTGTGGACTCCTTGGCAGGTTTTGAATAAAAATACACAAATTTATTATTGTTGACATAATAGATAGACAATTCAATGATTTTTACAATTTTATAATATGCTGAGAATAATGTGTGTTGAAAAACAGAGAGAGGAGCTGAGGGAAGTCTGGGGTCTGTGTGGGAGGGAGGGTTATTCTTGGGGAGGGGGGAAATGGGGGGAATGAAGATGATATGTTTTTGATAATTTATGATGTTGAAATTCTTAATAAAAACTATTTAAAAAACAAAACAAAAAACAAAAGTGTCATCCTGTGTTCTAAGCTAGGGTGGGATGATGAAGCAGTAAAAAAATATAACGTTCTGGAGAGATGGAATGAAATGCCTGCGGCAAAAGGGGGGGAAGGCAGTCTTGGAAACATGATCAAAAGAAAAGAGTTTGGTTTCAACCATCTGTTAGTATAGGAATTGCCCACCAGAAGCAGAGAACCTTTCAAACACAGCTGAGGGGCGAATTTACTGCGTAGACATACAGTTGGGTGCCTACCTGCTTTGGGGTGCGTTCCAAGTCCCCCCACAGCTTTCACAGCAAAAGGGGGGCCTCAGGAGTCCAGGTCTCCTTGACTACTCCTCATCTTCTCAGTCCATTGCCTGAGGTGTCTGTGTCAGGATTGCAAAAGGCTTCTTAAAGGCTTTTTAATGTCTCTGGGGCCACCTGGGTCTTTAGATCTGAGGCTGCTATTATGGTAACAGATTGTGGGGTTCTGCTTGGTGGGCTTTCCTCCTCGCGTAGGGGAGCGGAGGCTGGACTGGCAATGTTGTGTTGCCTGTTGGGAATCTTTCCCCCCAAAAACCTTTTTTTTAAAAAAAAAATTAACCTAAGAAGAGCCATGTAGCAGGATCAGGCCAGAGGGGACCCTCCGGCTGGAGGCAGGAATGCTTTCTGAGTAGGTTCAGAAAAGGGCAGGCAAAATGGCCAAGGGGGTGGGGCAAATTCATCATCATCATCATCATCATTAAAAGTTATATACCACCCTATACCCGCAGGTCTCTTCATAAGAAAGGTTGCAGCCTTTGTGTCTTTTTCATTGGGAGAAAAGGAGAGCAAGAGGCCACATGATAGTTTAGAAAACTCTGCATGGCATGGAAAGAGGAACGCTTTTCTCGCTCTCTCCTAACACTGAACTTCTGGGCATCAAGTGAAATCGCGGAATGAAGACTGGTTCTTGAGGATGAATTTGAAGATGGTGGTTCCACCGTCTGCAGAATTTGGGGCTGCAGTGCCCAAGCTGGTGTCAAGTCAGAATAACTCACACGGTGTCTGTGAAGTTGACCTTTTACTCCGCGATTGCAACTTTGAAGTGGACCCTTTACTTAGCGATCGCAGCAACTTTCCCCGGAGGTCTTGCCCCAAGGAGACAGATGTGAGGACTGAAGGTCTCCGCCTTCCCTAAGTTCTCTCCTCCCCCAGGTCCTTCCCAAGCAATCCGAGACTGACACCTTGCTTGTGTTTGTTCCACCCTTTTCATATCTCTCCTGGTCCTGGGAGACAAGCAGGGAGGGGAACTGGTTGTAGCAGGAGGTGGAGACACCTGTGACTCTTCGCCATCTCTGCCTCTTCACCTCCTTCCTCTGTTTCTGTACTTCTCTCTGGCACAGACTCTTCCTGCTCACTAAACCCTGTTACCCCTTCAGCTTCTGACACCTCCACTGTTGGTACTAAAGGGTTAAGAGGTAACAAGTCGCTCTAATCACTGAGCAGCTGGAAGTCATTAAGCATCCAGGAATGTGAGTTGGTTTGTATAAATAGTCAGTTCACCCGTGTTTCTCTCTCTTCTTCCCCCCTTGACCTGACTCGCAGACTCAGTTTGTGGCTGTGGGCGTGTTTGCTGATATGAGTTAAGTTTAGAGTGAAGTTTTCATTATGCCGGAGATAAAAGCATGTGTGCTTTATTGCCAGGGTTTTTTTTTGCTTTTGTGAATAAAGTTTTTTCCTGAGTTCCAAAGTGCTTGCTCCAGGATTCTTCATTTATAAAAGGTACTGACTCTCCTGCCTCCTTCAGCCGCTGCACAAAATTCTCTGCTGAGATAAGACTTATGGCGTTGGAAGTGCACTGGACGTTTACTTAACATTAAACTAATCAAAGTTTAATGGACATCCACCTCCACGTCTTATTCTTCTCCTCGCTCTGACCACTCATTGTTGTCTCACCACCAACCTCCTGGCTCTTGAGCCTTCTTCCCTTGGTGGTTCCTCCCGCCATTCCCCTGCCTCCAACCAGTCCATGACACCCAGCCTCTTGGGTCCCTTTCTCACAACATGAGAACTCATGGGTGTCCAGTAGAACTGGGAGGTTAAGGAGAGCTAAAAGAAAGGACTTCTTCCTACTGTACAGAGTTACCGTATTTTTCGCTCCATAAGATGCACTTTTTTCTTCCTAAAAAGTAAGGGGAAATGTCTGTGCATCTTATGGAGCGAATGCATGGTCCCTGGAGCCGAATTGCCCAGGGGCAAAAAGCAGATCATGTGGGGGGGTTTTTGAAAGAGGGAAGTGGGTGTTGAAACAAAGCTGCTGATCGTTTGCCGATCGGGAGAGAGATAAGGGATGCTAGAGATAAAGGAGGCTGCCTGGGAGGGGGGAGGTAAAGACAGCAAACTTGCAAAGGGGGGAAACAGGAAGACTAAAGCAATAAGGAGAGAAATTAGAAGAAGAGGAGGAGCAAAAAACTGCTCCAGCTAAGGAAAAGACACTAAGGCAAACAAGAGGGAAAGGAGTGTTGAAAGGAAACAGCTGATCGGTGGGATCAGAAGAGAGATAAGGGACGCTAGCGGAGGCTGCCTGGGAGAGGGGAGGTAAAAGCCCAAGGATCCTCAGGATTTTTACATTGGGTCTCCCCAAATTCACCATCAGATCACATGTCTATGGCCACAGCATGAAAACCACAAAAATAATACATCCACTGTTTCGTTCAGAATAGTTTTTTTATTGTTTTCCTCATCTATGGAGTGAAAAATATGGTAAATTGTGGAACTCACTCCTGCAGGAGGCAAGGACAGCCACCAACTTGCCATTAAAAGAGGACTGGACAAATTCACGGAAAGTAAGGCTTGTTAATGGCTTCTAGCCAGAATAACTATGTTCCAGCTGCACGGTCAGAGGCAGTAATGCGTCTGAGCGCCACTGTTTTCTGGGGAACCTTCTGAGGGTCACACGTGTGGTTGGAGACACAGCTTTCAAATGGATAACACAGAATTGTGGGGTTGGGACTACAAGGCTCATCTAGTCCAACCCCCTGCAATGTAGGAGTCTTTAGCCCAACGTTGGGCTCAAACCCACAACCTTGAGATTAAGAGTTCCATGCTCTGCCAGATGAGCTATATGGGAGCCAACCGGTTGGAGACAGAGGTGGGCAGAGCGCTGAGTGCAAATGTTGCCCTTTGTACCGTAGGCTGCTTCCTAATTTTAGGGTAGGTTGCACCTGCTTTCCATGCAGAAGCCTCAGGTTCAGTTTCCAACGTCTCCAGATAGGGCTGGGAATGGCTTCTGTCCTGAAACTCTGGGGAGCTGCTGAGAGTCAGTGTAGGACGTGCTGAGCTAGATTGAGCAACGGGTCTGACAAACAGAAGGCAGCTCTCCTGTGTCATCTATACACACACACCTCTTTCCAGGAAAGCGAAGCACTTAACAGACCACAGATAGTAAAAGGTCCAGTCAATCGTGTCAGGGTGGTCCAGTTAATTTTCCTGCCACGGGAAAGCCATGTGTTGCTGCCCTGTTAAAACAGACAAGGGGATGCGATAGGATGTTCAACTGGGAGGGAACCAAATTTCAGCCTTCGTGGCTGAAGGGCGGCGGTGAGGCGGCAGGGGGTGTTTTGATAACATGCCTGCCAACCAGGCAAGGTGGGCCAGGAGCAGCTGTTGGCATCCCTTCCCTGGAGACAAGCCAGAAAAGCTTTTGTGGGCGGAGGTAAACATGTGTGGGGACATGCCTCGCGGCTGCCAGTCGAATTGTGCAGCCGCAGGCAGGGAAGGAATCTGCAAGAGGCGAGAAAGAGGTGGGGGAGAAATAACTTTTGATTTGGATTCTGGGTTGCCCTGATCGGTGACCTAGATTACTCCAGAGCATAGCTGTCAACTTTCAGATTTGAAAATAAGGGATCAGCAGCCTCACCTGTCCCAAAATCTGGGATAGCAGCTGGAAGCAGCGGGAAACTGCGCTGGAATAAGGGAATTTCCCGCAAAAAAAGGGAAGGTTTGACAGCTATGCTCCAGAGAGGGCTTTCCTTGGCTGAGGACTTCAGAGAGCTTGCTTGGCAACCAGTTGCTGACTGATGCTGCTTGTGAAAATATGTGCACATAAAATATGTATGCATGTGAATATTTCCAGAAATTCACCCTCCGTACACTGTCTGGAAATGGCAAGGACTGAATTTAGGATCCTTTGCTCTAAATGAATGAATTTATTATTATTATTATTATTATTAGACGCGGGTGGCGCTGTGGGTTAAACCACAGAGCCTAGGACTTGCCGATCAGAAGGTCGGCGGTTCGAATCCCCACGACGGGGTGAGCTCCCGTTGCTCGGTCCCTGCTCCTGCCAACCTAGCAGTTCAAAAGCACATCAAAGTGCAAGTAGCTAAATAGGTACCGCTCTGGCAGGAAGGTAAACGACATTTCCGTGCGCTGCTCTGGTTCGCCAGAAGCGGCTTAGTCATGCTGGCCACATGACCCGGAAGCTGTACGCCGGCTCCCTCGGCCAATAAAGCGAGATGAGTGCCGCAACCCCAGAGTCGGCCACAACTGGACCTAATGGTCAGGGGTCCCTTTACCTTTACATTATTATTATTATTATTATTATTATTATTATTATTATTATTATATCATCCTATACCTGAAGGTCTCAGGGCGGTTTACAGGATGAAATCACAATATAAAAACCCAAAATACATAATCAAGACAAAACAAAAACAACCCAATAACGTCCTCCACAACACATTTTAAAAGGGCATCAAATGTTAATCAACCAAAGGCCTGGCTAAAGAGGAACATAGGAAGTGGCCTCATATAGGCTCAGACCACTAGTCCACAATGTTCAGTATTTCTTGCTCTGGCAGCTGTGAGGCATGTCCCCACACAGGTCTACCTCCGCCCAGAAAAGCTTTTCTGGCTTGTCTCCAGGGAAGGGATGCCAACAGCTGCTCCTGCCTTGCAAATCTCAGTGTGGCTCACAACTTAAAATTACAATATAAAAACCCTATTTTGGTACAGGGAGCGGTGTTTGCAATGCTGCAGAATGGACTTTTGCAAAAGAAAAGAAACAAACCCGTCGCTTTTGCGTTTTCAAAGTGAAAGGTGCTTTGCATGCTGATGCGCAGGACTGTTCCACACCTGCAGCCGATTCCTGGATCTGGGAACTCACATTTCTCTTATCCTCACCCCCCACCTCGCAGTTTTCCTTTGCAGACCTTGAAAGCACCAAGGACCAGATTTCCTCCCCCTGCTGGACTAGAGCTGCCGAGACAATCTGAGCTGCTATTTCGCCTTCCCTTTCAAAGACGCCCCCCTTGCCATGTTCTGTTCCAGCAGCTGCAGACGGAGGAGCATCTGCCGCACGTCCAAAACGTTGCTCTCAAACGTTGCTCTGCAAGCCGTGCGACCGCACTCCCCCAGCCCCACAAAATTTAACAAATCTGCCTGCAAAGGAATACAGAACGACCAGAAAAATCTGCTCTTTTGGCAGATAACAGATTGATTTGAAAACATATTGATAATGACGGATGGGGAAACTTTTCCAGCCTGGGGCCAAATTCCTTTCTGGGGAAGCTTCTGGGGGCCACATGCAATGTGGATTTGACCTCTTTTCCACAGCCCGTCACCCAGAGGCATTATTAGAATCCAAGGACATCCCAGCAAGCAGGAAACTTTCAAGGAGGGTATGATGCCAGATCAGTGAGGGGTGTGGCTTACAAAGAGTTCCAAGGGCCAGATAGAGAGGCCTTGGGGGCCACACTTCCCCACCTCCTGATGTTATATAACTGGGCTATATTCATGATCAGACCTGCTTCAATTAACTGACCTAAATTAGCATATAAATAGAAGTTTCTACTAGCTTATAATTTATATACCACCATATTTATATTTATATTTATATTTAAGGTGAGTCTTTTAAAAGAGGCCCCGTGGAAAACGTGCAATCTGTATCCATGGGGCCTCTTTTAAAGGACTCATCCTGTACTAATTTACTATATAAATGGAAATATAAGCGAGCTGGTATATAAATGATTAAAATAAAATAAATCGTATTGAGGACTGGTAACTTGAATTAAAAAAAAACACGAAAATGAAATGAGATCCTAGAAGGTTTGGACCCAGATGGCACATTCTGGGTTGTATGCAGTTAAATTATATCCTGGAGGACACCCACTCAAATTAATACATTAATTAAAAATTTATATATATATATATATGCATCCTAACCACTTCAGGCATTTTTTTTTTTTTAAATCAGCCTGTTTTCCTCAGAGGTTGCGTGGAGGATTTTGGTTCGTTTGAACCCGACCCGCATCTCTCTCCGTCTCGTGTGAACCCGCCTCTCAGGAAGAAACGCGTGTCTCCGCCACTGCGAGCCCCTCTGGACTAGAAGCGCGCGCCCCCGCCGGCGTGTGAGGGAGACACCTTGAGCGAGGCGCGCGCCCGACGCCTCAACCGCCGCCTCCTGACAGGCAGCGCCGTCGCTGAGGGCAACTGAGGACAAGGCACGCACGCGCAGAGGCGAGAGCGCGCGCGCGCGGGGGGGGGGAGGTTTCGCTCGCGCACGCGCGCTGTCACACTCTCTCTCTCTCTCTCTCTCTCTCTCTCTCCTCAGAAGCGCGCTCTCTCTCTCTCTCCGGCCGCCCGCGCCCCTTAAGCGTGCCTCTCCTCAGCGCGCACGCGCGACCCCTCACATTTTCCCGCGCGCCGCGCTTTTCATTACTATTTTATTGGGTATGTCGAGGGACAGAGAGAGAGAGAGAAGTCAAGCCCCGCCCACTCTCGTGGTTGGCCCCGCCCACCCCTGGGGACCCGCCTGCCTACTTTTTTTTTTTAAATTTGGGGGAATAAGACGAGAAGCCCCGCCCACTCTCGTGGTTGGTCCCGCCCCCCGCCCGTGCATTGTCGTGCGTTCGCGCTTTCTCTCCCTCATCCGCCCGCGCGTGCGTCCTCGCCTTCCCTGCGCGCGCTCCCGCCCGCCCGCCCGCGACCTTATCCCACTACCAACGATTAGTAGCGAAACAACCTATGGAAATAACATTGGTTGGCATCTCCCGCCCGCCTGCTTTCCCTTGGCGCCCCTGTTAGCTTGGCCGCCCTTGCCCTCCTCCGCGGCCCCTCCCTTCCCTGACGCCGCCGGGCGTGCGAGGGAGGGGGGGGCGCGAGCGGCCCAAAATGGCGGCCGCGTCGCTCTTGGTGCGGCTGACGAGGCGCCCGGCCCGGCGCGAGCGACGACAATAGAGAGCAGGGGAAGGAGCGGCCTCCTCGCTCGCCCTCCCTCCCGCCCCCTCCTTCCTCGCCTCTCGCTGGTGCTCCTCCTCAGCCGCCGCCGCCGCCGCCGCCGGGCTAGCATGGTGCGGGTCCGCCGCCGCTGGGCCCCCTCCGCCGCCCCGACCTGACCTCGCCTGCTCCCTCGCCTGGTCCCTTCGGCCGCCAACATGGGCGAGAGGCTGGAGCTGCGGCTCAAGTCGCCCGTGGGGGCCGAGCCGGCCGTCTACCCGTGGCCCCTGCCCGTCTACGTGAGTGGTGGGGGAGGCGGGAGGCCCAGGGAGGGGAGCCCCCCCTCGCGAAATAGAGGGGGGCAGGAGTGGGGGGGGCCCTGTCTTCTCTCCTGCATTTTTAGGGGGGGGATTCGAGCGGCTGTTGGGTCACCTGGGGGGTTATAGGAGGCTTTTGGTTGTGTGTGGGGGGGTTGGTGGGGGGAAGGTTGCTAGTTGTGGGGAGGGGTATTTGGGGGGGTTGCCATTTGGGGGGGTCTGTTGGGGTGGGGGATTTGATGGGCTGCTGTGTCACCTGAGTTTTTCTGCTTTTCTTTTGAGAGGTTGCTGGGAGGGGTACGGGGGGGGGGTTGCCATATGAGGTATTTGGGGATTTGAGTGCTTTTGGGGGGCAGTTGTGCTGATGGGGTGGGATTGCTCTATGTAGGGAGAGATTTTGGGGGAGTTGTCATCTGGGGGGATATGTAAGTGCAGGGGGGATGCCATAGGGGGGAGTTGGGGAGAGGGATTTTGAGGGGTTGTTAGATGTGGGGAGGAGCATATGGGGTATTTGGGGGGATGTGTAAGTTTTTTGGGGGGTGACATATGGGGGAGTTGGGGAGACGGATTTTGAGGGGTTGTTATATTGGGAAGGGGGATGTATAAGGTTCAGGGGTTACCGTAGGGGGGGTTGGGGGATGCAGTGTCAGTTTGCAGGATTATGTGGGGACGAGTTGGGGAGGGAGATGCAGGGTGGTCGCTATATTGGGAGTTCGGGAGATTTTGGGGGCTGCTGTGGTATTGGGGTTATTATTTGGGGGGACCTGGAGAGTGCAGCTTAGTTGGTTATAAGGAGGAAACAGGCTTCATAGAGGGTTATTCTATAGGGGTGGTTTCTGTATCCTCTCTGGGGGCTACAATTGGGGCTGTTTTGTGGTAATAAATGGGTGTCTAGGGGTACCCCATTAGGGGGGGAATCATATGTTGTGGAATAATTT
The DNA here is from genome assembly GCF_964252035.2 of Podarcis erhardii. Classification (NCBI taxonomy): domain Eukaryota; kingdom Metazoa; phylum Chordata; class Lepidosauria; order Squamata; family Lacertidae; genus Podarcis; species Podarcis erhardii. The sequence continues at coordinate 2,301,954 of NC_138516.1, read as the reverse complement.
GCTGCCTCTGTGGCTAGGGGCGTAGGGAGCAATTGGAAGTGTTAAGCGGCCGGGGGGGGGGGGGGAGGAGAAGGAATGTGACAAAATTATATGTCAGGAACTCCACTGTGCAAAAAATGGGGGGTGGGGGGGCTATGTGAATGGGGAGCACTTTGCCACTTGAGTGGGTTGCATTGGAAGGGGGCTGTTATATGGGGGAAGTTTGGCTGCTTGGAAATGGAACTTCATGGGGGGAACTTCTATGGGTGAATTTGGGTTGAGTTATTACACAATGGGGCTATCCAGAAACTGTGTGTGTTAAGTCGGGGGGGGGGGCCTTCCTGCCAGGGCAGGTATTATGTTGGGGGGGGGACGGATGTGGGATGCAACTGGATGTTTCTTAGTGAGGAAACAGAGAATGTTATGCAAAGGGCAAGGAGGTTATACATGCAGTGTTTTTCTCTGAAGGTCGCCCTTCACACCAAACGCTTCACACTCTTTATACAGACATGTGCATTAGAAATTGGTTCAGCTCCCCAGTGCTACTCATCCACATGATGTCTCACTTGGACTGCATCAGCTCCTTACTCCTGCAGAACTCTGGTCTCGCTCAGCATGTTCCCATGTTAAAATTTGACCCCCCCCTCTTAATGCCAGGTGGAGTGGTGAACTGTTTGCACCCCGAGGGCCATGTTACCTTCCCGGTAATCTGCCGAGGGCCACATACCAGGGGTAGGTGGGGGGGGCAGAGGTGGAAGTAAGAGGAGCAATGGATGCAAATTTTGCCTTTTGTGCAGCACATGAGGCCCACTCACTTCCACACAAGCACCTTCTCTAATATTTAAACTTTCCTGTCCTCAAAACTTTTTCCTGGAGATGATCCTGATGTGAAATTAAGCCAGTCAGAGGTGTCTCCAGAATATGTTCTTTGCCATATTTGTCCTTTATCCTTGAGTGCTTTCCTCTGTTCTGTGTGCTTTTATGTCTTCCCCCAGGGTTTTGATCTTGACTTTTCCCCCTTCAGAAATCATCCACAAGGAAACCTCTTCCATTTGAATCTCCTGCGCGGAACAGCTCACCCCCCCCCCCTTTTCTACATCTCAGCTCCTGACAAACTGATCTCTACTTCCTTGTACCCACTGGCTGCCATCCCTTCCCCTTTCGCTCCTTGCAAGGCTCTTCCGGGCTTGCCTTCCACACACAGCTTGGTACATCTTCCTGTGCGTGCTCCTTGCTTCCTGACTTGCTTGCAGTTTGCCAGGGACATCTATCTTAGATGGCTTTTAAGTGGAAAATTAGGCAAACGCATCTTGGCTGCTAGTCATTATGCTTACTATGGACTGACTCTGTAAACATGTGAGGGTTTCATATCTCTGCACTCCAGTTGTAAGTATTTGTGGCCTCCTTTGCTTGAGGCAGCATTGCCTGCTAGACCTGCCTTTCATTTGTATAGCTGTGGTGTTTGTGTGTGTTGCAATTGGCTTCAGTGTTTCTGTTAAGTTTGTAAGTTTGAGTCATTTGAGTAAAGTTGCTGATAAAGACGTAATACACCAGGGCTGGGGAACCTTGAGATGTCCCCCACCCCACCCCCTGGTAAAATGTACATTCATTGTCCCAACTGCTTTTATCTCTGCCCACCAGTGGCAGCAGGAGGAGGGATGACTTGAGCAGTTGCCCAAAAGATAAAGAGATCCTTCAGCTGCCGCCACATCTAGTGTAAATATAAAACTCCTCCCTGCCCTTTATCATCTTTGATAAGATATTTTTGTATGTGTAAATTGTTTGGAAACTTCCCCCTTGCTTCTCATTAATCCCTCCCGTTTGCGGTCAAATGCTATCCTGGTGTGGTGTGTTCATTACTCAGTGTAACCAAAGCATTTATTATTATTATTATTATTATTATTATTATTATTATTATTATTATTATTATTATTATTATTTTGCACCCAGTAATCTCCTTGCTTTAACCTCCCAAATCCTCAGTTGACCCACTGAATGCAACTGTCACTGGCCTTGCTCTCTCTGTCCTGACCCCATTGCTCAGGACACAGAGCTGTTGCCTGCTTGGTCCTTTGCCAACCTTTCCTGTTCAGCTCTCCCCACCCTATCTTGCTCCCCCACATACACACTCTTTTGAGTCCCAAGACATTCTTTGCGTCCCAGGCCAGCCATTTCAAAGTAATCCTACTTTTCCTGTTTGTGGATGACTCACCCACTTGCAGATACTCCTCTAGGTCCACACCCCAAACATCTAGTTCTTGCCTCCTGTTCCTCCCTTTGACACTTCCACACCTCGCAGTCCTTTGCCTGCTGTAATGTGTGTGCTCTTGGAGAGGCATATTTCATCTGTTTCCCAAGAGCATTAAATTATTACGGGATAATTAAGGGTTTCCTCTTCCAGACTTCTTCTTCTTCTTCCAAACCCAAATCCAGTGTTGCATACCTCCTTTCCCCCAACATTTGGACTCAGTCACTCATTTTGGATAAGCTGCTGCGAGGAACAATTAATACTCTGTGGCTGCATGGATTGTGCAAAACTGATATAAAGGATTAGGTTCCTTTTTTGTTTCTTCAGCGCTAGGTAACAGGGCCCTGCTGTTTTAGGGAGGTGATAAAGTACAGAAAAACAAATTAATAGAATTAATTAGCTATGGAGTGGCTTTGGGTTGAGAGATGAATAATAGAATTGTAGAGTTGGAAAGGGATCACAAGGGTCATCTAGTCCAACCCCCTGCAATGCAGGAACCTTTTTGCCCAATGAGGGGCTCAAACCCACAACCCTGAGATTAAGAGTCTCCTGCTCTACTGACTGGGCTATCCCACAGGATACATGGAAATGCTTGTAACTTTCTCATGATGTTGGTGTTGTTGTTGAATAAAAAGCAACCCTAAGGTCATTTTCTACCTGTGGGTTTTCCCCTGGTTGGAAGAAGATGTGCAGTGGAGACAAAGGGCGAAACGAGGGACGCCGACTTAAGTAAAGAATGTTCTTCAGTTCCTGTTCCTTCATGGAAGAGACATGCCTGCAAATTTCTCCCCGCTGTGATCCATGTTTGGTTATTTTGGAGCCCGCTGGCGATGACGCCTCATTTCATTTTTGCAATGGTGTGTCTGTGTAGCATTCTAAATATCTCATGAATGTGGCTGCCCCCTCCCTCCCTCTTATGAATAATAGTGTTTGGGGCGGATCTAATCCCAGAGAAATAACATTTTTGGAAGTATAATATGGTGGGCGTGAAAGATAGAACCGCTTCTCAAAAGGCTGCTGTGCTCAGCATCTCAGCTGGGTCAGAGGACTTGCATTCTCTTGCCAGAGAATGGGCCTCTTCTTCTTCTTCTTCCTCTTCCTCCTCCTCCTCCTCCTCCTCCTCTTCCTCCTCCTCCTCCTATCTGGCACGGAGCTTATTTGAGTACCGTATTTCTGTGGCCTATGGCATTTCCGTCAGTTGTGTTTCCATGCCTTTCAGCGGTTAAAATGAGGCAGGGTCCCCAAAGCCTTGTGGAGACCCCAGTGGCTGTAAGAGATCTGCCTTCACAGGTCAGCTGTTAAGTGTGCAAGTGTGCAAGGAATGACAGTTTGTTTGTTTTTAAGGAGAGAAGGGCAAGCCCCGCTGCACGCTGATGTTAGCCTTGGCTTTCTGTCATCTTGGTGCTGTGGATACTCCGGTTTCCAAAACATCCTGCCCGTTTAGGAGGGCGCGCTATTTTTGATCGTCTTGTTAGGCTGTTCCCAGGGAGCAGTGCATGGTGGTTAATGTGCCCTTTCCTGTTTGGGCAGCTTTGTGTGTTCGTGTGTGTTCCTAACGCTTTCACAGAAATCGAAAGTGCAGTTGCCTCTCTGCTTAGTTTCTTTCCATCACTGGGTTATTTTCAAGCTTGGTTTGCACAGAGTAATAAATCTCATTTCAGAAGACCATCTCAGTTTGTTGACATTCCGACCCGATGCATTTTTTAAAATTGAAACTTTTATTTTAGAGCAAAATCTGGCTGGGGGTGGAATTAAGAATCTGTAAAGCTCTTTTTGTTTAACATTTTTTTTTTAAAGTGTGTGTAAGTCCCCTAGAACAGGCACCCCCAAACTCGGCCTTCCAGCTGTTTTGAGACTACAACTCCCATCATCCCTAGCTAACAGGACCAGTGGTCAGGGATGATGGGAATTGTAGTCCCAAAACAGCTGGAGGGCCAAGTTTGGGGGTGCCTGCCCTAGAAAAATTATATAGAATAAATTTTGGGTTGTGTGCAGTTAATCAGACTAGGCGCATTGGAATTAATAGGTCTAAGTTAATCATGCCCATTAATTTCAATGGGCTTTCTCTGAGTATGACTAATATTGGAAACAACATTCTATTAATAATATTTTTAATTAATGTCTAGAATAAATATTATTACTGAGTATGATACTGAGTTGTAGTACCCAATGACTCCAAGTAGATACCTGAAATAAATGGGCATGCCTAACTTAGGCCCATAAATTCCATTGCGTCTGCTCCGAGTATAACTTAATTGGAGACACCCCAATTGAAACATCCAGAACAAAGTGAAATTATGGTACGCCCTGAAAATCCACATCAAACAAACCACAGCATCTAGTGTGTATATTTCCCGTCGCCTGGAAGAGTCTCCCAGGGCATGCAGGAATCAGATCCTGCAAGTCTGGGGGGGGGGGAAACCTTCGTAGTCGGTCCCCCCAACCCTGCATGCAATTGGGTTGGCTGCCAGTCCAAACCTTACCAGGAAATGGCCTGACCGCGACAATTTCGGTAGTCCCCGTCAGCACCACCACCCCGCACCTCAGACCACCCCGCTTTCTGCATCTGTGCCAAATCTAAAGCCCTGCAGTATGCATAGGTGACCTTTTGAGACAGCCCCAGGTTTCCATGGTGCCCGTCGGGTCCTGTTAAGGTGATCCCAGTATGGACCTCAAAGCACTGTCCTTGGGTTCTCCATCTCACCTTTGCAACCTCCTCCATTGGTTCGAGTAGAGAGATGGGTGGGTAGTAAACAAGCCGTCTCCCTGTGCTGCCTCTGTGGCCTCCAGCACCAGATTCAAGTCCCAAAGTGGAAGTGTTACCTGGTGGGGGCAACAGGACCATAGGGAGCCCCTCCCCTGCATCCCAACCTCTTCTGCGCCAAGTACTCAGGCAAACAGAGCTGAGTCAGACTCGCTCTGCCCAGCTCACCCACTCAGGTTTCAGTCATGCCGGTTTGGCCCCCCTGTCGAGGTGTCAGTCAGACCAACCCTTGTTCCCCGGCCTCCGGAACCTGGCACTAGGAAGGCATTTTCCGCTTGACCTTGGTGGTGAACGCTGCTCCGTTAGACCTGCTTTCCACGGCTTGTTCCGTCCAGTCCCCTCTTAAAGCCCATTAACATATCCCGCGATGGTGTCTTCCACATATAAGTCATGCGTTGGGCGCATGTGTGCATAAGAAGTGCCTTCTGTCGCCCTGACCCGCAGCGTTTCCCCCGCTGTGCATCCGAAGCCGTTACCGAGATGAGGGACGTTGCAGGGATTCCACAAGGCTTTTTAGAAATCAATCCACTTTGGACGGCACTGTTAGCTAGCCTGCTGACATTGGGCTGTGTATATAGTCAGCTGTAAAAAATAGATAAAAATAAAATTCTCTCCTCCCCGGGCTTAGAAGCTTTCTGGCACCAAAGGAAAGAAGGGTGCCCTTGTGGTTTCAGAGCTGAGGTCTCTGACGTCAGCAGACTGTCTCTTAGTTTCACTGCTCTGTTTCCTTTGCTGGAGGTTCAAGTAGCAAGGTGGGAATTGGTTCTGTTTGAGTGAAGCAGAGCTTTTGGGATTGTGGTATGCAGATTCCAAATGAGTGCTGGATTTTCGGTCAGAGGAGACCTACTCAGCAATTGAGGGTGTGTGTGTGTGTGTGTGTGTTGGTAGAGTATGAGACGCTTAATCACAGGGTTGTGGGTTCGAGCCCCATTGCAGAGAACAAGATTCCTGCATTGCAGGGACCCTTGTGGTCCCTTTCAGCTCTACATTTATGATTCTAGGTACAGTGGTGCCTCGGGTTACATACGCTTCAGGTTACAGGCTCCGCTAACCCAGAAATAGTGCTTCAGGTTAAGAACTTTGCTTCAGGATGAGAACAGAAATCGTGCTCCGGTGGTGTGGCGGCAGCAGGAGGCCCCATTAGCTAAAGTGGTGCTTCAGGTTAAGAACAGTTTCAGGTTAAGAACGGACCTCCAGAACGAATTAAGTACTTAACCCGAGGTACCACTGTATTTGGGTGTTCTCAGTGGGGGTCTTTAAATAAACCAGACATTATTTTTATTTATTGCATTTATTTGGGTTTCAACTTTTTCTCCCAAGTTGCTCAAGGGGGGGAAGGTGTACATTGGTGTTCTTCAACTGTGGGCCCCATGATGTTGTAGGACTGCATTTCCCATCACCCACTTCTAGCTTAGCCAGTAGTCAAGGATGATGGGATTTGTAGTCCTACAAAACCCAAGGAACTAAGGTTGAGTAACATCACTGTACACGGTTTTCTTCACCTCCCTACAACCCCCACAGCGACCCTATAAGGTACCTTAGGCTGAGAGACACAGTGACTGGCCCCCAAGGTCTCCCAGTAACCCTTGTGGCTGATTGAGAGATTTGAACCCTGATCTCTGCCAGGTCCTAGTCTGGCACTCTGACCACCACATCACAGGGGTGGCTCTTTCAGCCCTGCTTTACTCAGCAGCTCTTAAACAGAGAGAATCAGTCCTTGAACTTTGTCCCTGATATGTTTGCGTTCTGCCAGAAAGTTATCATTAGGGGTGTGTGTGCATGTGCATGCTAGAATTTATCAAATGCAGACATGGGGAAGAGGGGTCATACGTTCTGCAAGGCACACTCGGTTCCCCTTTCCAAGGCTACCCAACCAGAATACACTGAAGAAGAAGAAAAAGCAAATACTGGATATACAAAATAAGGTTATGCATGCTCAGCCTATTTGCGTAATTTACTGGGGTTGCAGCATTTCATCTTCCCCCCAATACAGAAGTTGTGGTTTTCAACGTAACACACCTTGCGTTCAGCTTGCTCTAATGTTTAACATTGGCCTTAGCTATATAACTGCGGTGAAATTTCAAATACGGAAACAGCAGCGTGCCACAACAGTGTAATTTTGCTTGTAAAGTGTTCATCTGCCCACCTTAGTTAAAGAAGCTCAGCCACTCCTACAAGCAGAGTTTGGGGGATACTTTATCGCACCTTTCAAGGCTCTTAGTCCATTCATCCATGAATGCCTTTTGTCGGCGGCCCCCACCTTGTTGCTGAAATTAGGCCTGAAAAGGGGTGCCTGTTGCAGCTGATAGCTTCCCCTTCCCACAAGCCATCGTTCGAAATTTGCCAGGCGCATTTTGCTCCTGGTTATCAGCCAGGGACGCGGGTGGCGCTGTGGGTTAAACCACAGAGCCTAGGACTTGCCAATCAGAAGGTCGACGGTTCGAATCCCCGCGATGGGGTGAGCTCCCGTTGCTCGGTCCCTGCTCCTGCCAACCTAGCAGTTCGAAAGCACGGCCAAGTGCAAGTAGATCAATATGTACCGCTCCGGCGGGAAGGTAAACGGCGTTTCCGTGCGCTGCTCTGGTTCGCCAGAAGCGGCTTAGTCATGCTGGCCACATGACCCGGAAGCTGTACACCGGCTCCCTCGGCCAATAAAGCAACATGAGCAACCCCAGAGTCGGCCACGACTGGACCTAATGGTCAGGGGTCCCTTTACCTTTACCTGTCAGCCACTTGCGACCAAGTGAATATGCCAGGATGGCGCCTGAGGTTTCCCCCATCTGGGGATCATTGGACCTGAACTGTTTTGGAATTTAAATTAAAAGCATTTGCAGATGATTTAGTAATCACAGTAGAAGAGCCAATGGACATCTCTCCCGATACTCCCAATACTTTTAGAGAAAATTCAGGAATTTGGGCGGGTGGCTGGATTTAAGATACCGTAAATAAAGGAAAAACTAAGATGATAGTTAAAAATATGACTGAGTTGGAAAAAAGAGAGTTAGGAGTAATGACAAACATGGAGATTTATAAGAAAGTCAAATATCTAGGAATTTGGCTTACAAATAAAAAGCTGAATTTATATAAAGGTAATTATGAGAAAGTTTGTACTGAGATAAAAAAGAACTTGGAAGTTTGGAATAGAATGAACCTTTCCCTTTTAGGTAGCAGCAATAAAGATGAATGGCTTGCCAAAGATGTTGTATTTATTTCAATCAATCCTGATAATAGGCAGTGTTATATGCCCAAGAAGGTACAAAAATATATATCAAAATTTGTCTGGAGTTTTCATTTGTTTTTAGTTCCCCCACTGCCCTGCTCAGAGTTGGGAAGAATATTCCTATGTTATGAATGGTCTGAGTCACCATTACGAAAAAGAGGTCGGAATAGGTCAATAGATATGTGGACTGTCCTGGGATTGAGTGACTTTTCTTCTTTAAGTTCTCAAAGTTATTAACCTGGCTCAAGGTTGTCCTCTGAACTAGCCAGATGTTTAACTGAGAATCCATCACAGTCAGTCCATCATTTGGAAAATAAGACTTTAGAGCCATCTTGCCCCCAAAGGGCAACTAGGCATTATGTTTTGGCACCTAGCTTATATATCTGAGTTTCTAACACAGTTTGGCTTCCAACTCCTCACCCCCAGCCTGAGATTTTCCTCCAGGTTGAATGGTATAGAGATGGGCTCTCTGGCCTGAATAGCTCATTGGCGAGAGTTACTTGTCATGGCTGGGGCCTGTTTAAAATTGAAACATGTCTGCGTGTTTGTACGTCTATACCCTGTGTACTTTGGGATGATAAATCTGGAACTCCTCCATTCACAGCTGGATTTGCATAATTGCTCAGCTGCTGCCGGTGTCACGATGTTCAGAGCTCGGAGGGTGACGTGAAAGCATGTATCCCCCCCCCCGCTTCATATTGCTAATTAAGGCATTGGGAGGACAGAGCCTTTGGTGTTCTAGATGCCCCCTCCCACTGGCTTTCATGTAACACTGAACGGTGTGACTCCCTCTTCTCCCCGCCTCCCTATTTCCTGAAAGGGAACATGAAGGGTTTTTTTCCCCTCTCTCTAATGAATCAACAGTGCGTAGTTCTTCTTATCTGGGTAAGATGAATCGTGCAGAGTTTGAATAATCCTCCCTAATTTCCCCACCCCCTCAATGACTCAGAAAGTGGTTTTTCTGAAGCTGACCCCCCCTCCCCACCCTTTGCATTTGTGGCTACAGCCCTTATAACAGCTGTAGTTTTTCGTTATTTTCAGCTTGCTAGGAGTCCTCGACGACTTCACTTTGCAAACACTCTCATTGCTCCCTCCTTACATACACACACTCACACGCAGCAAAGGTGAGCTAGGAAACAGGAACGTAAACTCCTAGAGATCAAAAGAGCTTTTTTGGAACAGGGAGGTCTTCATAATCATTTGAGCGGAAGGTCAGTTTTAAGCGGCATCCAAGATCTGCTGTGGTCCTCAAGAGCAGAATTGGTTCTGGAGGATGGATGTGGCTTAGGACCGCAGGAAGTTGTCTCACACTGAGTCACAGACCGTTCCTCCTCCTTGCTCACTGCTGTCTACACTGACCAGCAATGGCTCTACGGCAGGGGTGCCCAAACTTTTTTCAATGAGGGTCAGATTTGATGAAGTGAACATGCATGAGGGCGGACCAAAGTTATTGACCTTTCTTTAGCATTGAAGTTCTTATCTCAGCCCTACCTGGAGATGCTGCAGATGAAAAGCCTCAGATCTTCTGCATTCCAAGCAAGTGCTCTCCCACTGAGCTGTGGCTTTTCCCATCTTAGAATTGCCAGAAATGTGCCCATGTGCTTCTCTCCCTCCCAGCCCCGTAAAATCCACTTGCCCTGGACTGATGCTGCATGAGGACAACAACTTCTCTGGCTCAGCAGATGTTGGGCGTCAGCCTTCCCCAAACCCGCATTCTCCAGGTGCTTTGAACTACAACCAGTGTTAGAAACTCAGACGCACAGTATATTCCAGGCATATCCTACTCCCAGTATAAAAAAATCTGGCAGTGATCTACCCATTGTCATTGGAGGGGGGAGGAACGTGTGTGGGGTGGGTGGGTGGATTGCCCAGAGTTGTTGAGCCTTTTTAGGAGAGCATTGCACAGGATCAGCTGGGGATCTACCGGTAGATCACAATCTACTGGTTGGACGTCCCTGCTATAGTCCAATTGCCAAATGGCACCTTAAACCTTGGGTTGCGGTCGCTGTGACGATATGTCTAGTTGTCACTCTACCCATCTGAAAAGCGATGCTGCTTTTGAAGCCTAAGGATCAAAATTGTTGCAAAATAAACAAAACAATTGCTAACATACCATTTGTGTGTGTGTGTGTGTGTGTGTGTGTGTGTGTGTTTTATACTTTAGCAGAGCAGTTTGTAAAAGTCTTGAATGACCTGTGAATTGAACTGGAACCGAATTAGTTCCTTTTCAGGGGCAGGGGAGGAGCTGAGTCAAATTCCTTTTTTGAAATGAGTGTTGCAAGTTTGGTGTGTTGCTTTTTGGGTGGGTGTTCCTCCCCTCCAGGCAAGTGAGTGAGCAGCCTTGCTTCTTAACATTTTCATTAAAGGTTAACCACAGAGATGAGTAAGGCCCAGTGTTAATGACACCCTTCCATGTAAAACCCCACAAGAGAGAGCGAGAGCGTGGGCAGGCGTCCCAGTTGCCCTGAGTTAGTCACTCAGTGGCTCATGGTCGGCCTGGAATCAGGGGGCCGTGAGGGGGAGAGCCGACTAACTCACTTTTTAATTCCGCCTTTAGATGTTTCTTAAAACTCCTGCCTGCCTAACCGTGGTTATCACCCAGATCTTGCCGGTTTGATGTCAGTCTGTATCTGCCCTGGCCTCTGGCGGTGTTCCCAGGCACTACTGGTTTTTTACATTTGGAAAGAAGAAAAGGCCTTGGCCTACTCCAGGGGTCAGCAAGGTTTAGGGTTCACTCCATTGGAGATTGCTCCATGGGCTGGATCGTGCGCGCACCTGCAATTTCCGGCATCTGCGCCTGCACAGGCGCAATTTCTGGTGCCTGCGCAGACGTGATTTTTGGCACCGCAGAAGTGAGTTGCTGCACTGCACTGGTTTAGCTCAGCGTGTGGGGACTCGCTGAGTGGGCGGCTCATTTCGGGGGCGGCTTGTGGGCCGGTTAAACGACCCCCGTGGGCTGCTTTGGCCCATGGGCCTTAGGTTGCTGACCCCTGGCCTACTCAGTCCCAGGGGATCCTGCCTAACTCTACATTAAGTTCACCTGCAGACATCCTGCTCTGGGAGATTGTATGTTCAGAAGGAGGGGGGTGGCAACTACTCGAGACCGGGGGATGGGGTGCCTCTTTGGTTGTGGGGCACCCAGGCAGTGTTATAAACTCAGATATATAATAAGCTAAGCGCCAAATGGCTCCTTGAACCAGGGTTACACTCGCCAAAACGGAATGTCTTGTTGCCCCTTTTGGGCAAGACGGCTGTAAAGTCTTAATTTCTATATGATGGGCTGAGACTGATTGATTCTCAGTTAAACATCTGGCTAATTCAGAGGACAACCTTGAGCTCGCTTAATAGCTTTGAGAACTTAAAAGAGAAGTCAACTTGATCCAGTGATAGTCCGCATATATATCGGCCTATTCCAATCTTTTTTTCTTAATGGTGACACAGACCATTCATAACATTGGGGTATTCTTCACAGCTGCGAGCAGGGCAGTGGGTTGGGGTAAGTGAAGAAACAATAATTCACTATCTCGTTGTTTACCACTCCTGCTCAGGCTGCACAGAAAAAGCATTTTGGCTCCAGAAATTCATTACGATTTTGCAGATAATATATAACTGACAGAATTTTACAGGAGGGAGCCTTAGTGTGTGAAAACACTTCAGATCCTAGGATCCCCAGATGGGGGAGAGGCCGCATCCATCCTGGTTCCCAGGCATCTTCGCTTGGTCACGAGTGACCGATAGCCAGGTGCAAATTTCAGACACTGCCAGGCACTATTGGTTTTTGACTGTTCGTAAGAAGAAAAGGCATTTGCCTACTCAGTCCCGGGGATCCTGCCTGAATATAAATTAAGTTCACCTGCAGGCACCCTGCCCTGGGTGATTCTGCTTTCAGGTGGGAGATGAGTGGCTGGCAACTCAAGACTGTGGATTGGGGTGGCTTTTTGTTTGTGGACACCCAGGCCTTGGAACACCTTCCCCAGTGAATATTGAAAGGTGATCAGTGGGAGACAACTGTTCCTCCCGCCTGCTGGGAGAGGGAAGAGGGTAGAGAAGGTGTGTGTGAATGTGTGTGTACACCTGAAGGAGCATCTCTGCTTGCATTGTTCAACCCAGAAACTGAGGTCCAGCACTGAGGGCCTTGTGGCGGTTCCCTCCCTGTGAGAAGTGAGGATACAGGGAACCAGGCAGAGGGCCTTCTCGGTGGTGGCGCCTGCCCTGTAGAACACCCTCCCGTCAGATGTCAAGGAAATAAACATCTGAGTTTTAGAAGACATATGAAGGCAGTCCTGCATAGAGAAGTTTGCAATGTTTGATGTTTTACTGTGACGAATGTTTTTAATTTGTTGGAAGCTGTCCAGTGTGGTTTGGCCAACCCAGTCAGATGGGAGGCATATAAATAATAAATGGTTGTTGTTATGCATGTGTTTGTGAGAGAAAAGAGGGGCAGCCCTGCCCATGAATGGAGTGCAATTTCCCAGCTGATTAGCCCCGAGGCCCTTGACAAAGCGGAAAAAGGGACTCCACCCTGCCTTAAACTTTTTTTAAAAAATAAAAATATTAAAGATTTCTTAGTTTACAAAAGTCCGTGCATTGTCTCTTTTTTCAAGTTGTGTTTTCTACAGATCAGGTACATTTGTTGTGAGAAATTAGTGTTGCATGCACTATTAGGTTGGGAAGAAAAGGGGGGGGGAAAGGGTGAGGGGGGTGCATGGGGTCGTCTGCCTTTCACTTTTGACTCCTGGTTATTTAAGATGTGAAATGTATGATCTAGCTGTAAACTTGAACTGTTTCACTGTTGCTTGAGTTTTGTCATTACTATTATTTGTGTGTCTTTCGATAAATAAATACTGGGCTGTGTATTATGTCGTAAGCCACCTTGGAAACCCTGGAAGTCAGGAGATAAATATTTGGATAAATAAACGAGGTTTCCCCCTAGCGTACTGGTTAATCTGTAAGCCTGGTTTACAACCTCCTCCTTGGGCTCTAAGCCAGGAGGCGGCGGCTGCACTTGGCCAAACTGCAGAGTCTGCTTTGCAAGCAGAAATGTTTTGTGTGAATGGTCGCCACTCTTACTTTGTGTGGGTTTTACTTGGCGTGCAATTGTTGCGGCCTAGGCCTCCTTGCTTTTCACAGCCTTTTGTGCAATTCTCTCCTTCCCTACTTGTGTACTACGGTCATACCTTGGGTTACAGATGCTTCAGGTTGTGTTTTTTTGGGTTACGGACGCGCCGAAACCCAGAAGTACTGGAACCGGTTACTTCTGGGTTTCAGCGGTTGCACATGCGCAGAAGCACTAAATCATGCTTTGCGCATGTGCAGAAGCGCCGAATTGCAACCCACAGTGCTGCGGGTTGCGAATGCTGAGGATTGCGAACGTGCTTCCCGCACAGATCACGTTCGCAACCTCAGCGTCCACTGTACTGGGATAGCCAACAAAGTGCCCTCCAGCAGCAAAATGTTAGAAACTCAGCTATGTAAGATAGGGACCAAAGGGATCCTTAAACCAAGGCTGCAGTTGCCAAAACGGAATGCCTAGTTGCCATTTTTGGGCAAGGCGGCTCTAAGGACTTTTCAAATGATGGACTGACTGTGATTGATTATCTGGCTACTTCAGATGACAACCTTGAGCCAGGTTAAGAGCTTTGAGATCTTAAAGAAAAACAGTCCCTTGATCCAGGGATGGTCCACACATCTATTGGCCCATTCCGACCTCTTTTTCTTTATGCTGACTGCTCCTGCTCAGGCTGCACAGAGAAAGCATTTCAGTTCCTGAAATTCATTCTGATAGTGCAGATTGATGGATTGAATTCTACAGGATGGAGTATTAGTGTGTGAAAACAGTCAGATCCGAAGGTCTCCAGGAATGCACCTTCAGATGGTGGAGACGTCAGGCGCCATCTCGGCACCCAGGCATCTTCACTTGGCATCTTTCAAACACCAATCTTCCCAGTGTTTGAAATCCAGGTGCGAAATGTGCCTGGCTAATTCCAAACACTGCAGTGACATCCAAAGGACCCACAGGTTCCTCATCTCTGCAAGAAGAAAGTTTTTGGAAATGGGTCCTCTTTGGGCACAGGGAAATTAGATAGCATAGAGCTAGCTTTTTAAAATAACAGCCGCAACACATGCATCTACTAGGAAACATTACTTTTGATCACTTCCCTGGCCCAGTTTTCATTTATCCGTATTTGCAAATAATGAGGGGTTTGTAGAAGCCAACGAGCCCTTGGTGATCCGCCAGCCAACGTGGGTGATCTCTCCTTCCAGACAGTTCCTGAAACCACCTTCTTTCTTTGTTGTTGTTTCAGGACAAACACCACGATGCTGCTCACGAAATCATTGAGACAATTCGGTAGGTGCTAAGCAGCAGCCGATCTGCATTGCAACCAGATATTTTCACCCCCTTCCTCTGCAGCCTGTGGAAACTGGGAAACCCATCTTCCAGTAGTGATAGTGACACTATTCTTGCTAGGATTTTCCTTTTTATATCCTTGCTCTGTAATCACAGCTTCCTGCAACATGGTGCATGTTTTACCCTGCATTAAAATGAAAACCCGGTTTTGCCTAAAACGCTGGAGGGTTGCCTTATAACCAGGTCAGGACCATACCGGGGTCCCCAGACCAGTATCATCCAGTGTGGGGCAAGTGCCTTTCATTCCCCAACTGGGAATAAGACTATGAGGCTATATCTGTCTTGAAAAGGGCACATGCTTTCGTAAATAGTCTGAATCAAAGCCACCATTGACAGCTTTGTCTAAGTAGGAGTACAGTATGTTGCATTGATTAGCTGGTCTGGAGAAGGGAGGTCACATGCCTGCTATTCCAAAGTGACAGGGAGCTGTCATGTTTCTGCGCAAGCTTAGTATGAAGGAATTGGTTCATTTCTTCTAAAGTCACATTTGCCTCCCCTAGAAAAGGATTGAAGGTGTTGGGCGGTCAAAGCGTTTTCTGCCCTTGAGCTTTGACCAGGGTTTCCCAACTTGAGTCCTCCAGGTGATTTTGGACTACAGTTTCCATCATCCCTGACCACTGGTCCTGCTGGCTAGGGATGATGGGAGTTGTTTTCCGAAAACAGCTGGAGACAAAGTTTGGGAAACCCTGGCTTTGACCCTTCCTTTAAAAACCAAGTGAGATCCTACTCATAAATCTCAGTAAAAGGTTTGGTTTAAACAAGAATCTAGCATGCTGTCTTCCACTGAGCCAGACCACTGTTCCATCTCACACCTTGGGAGAGGGACCAGTCATACCTGTTCTTTATAAACCACATCATGCATAGATGGGGATGCGGGTGGTGTTATGTTCTAAACCACTGACCCTCTTGGACTTGCCAATTGTAAGGTCAGCAGTTCGAATCCACGCCGTGGGGTGAGATCCCGTTGCTTTGTCCCAGCTCCTGCCAACCTAGCATTTCAAAAGCATACCAGTACAAGTAGATAAATAGGTCCCGCTGCAGCGGGAAGGTAAACGGTGTTTCTGTGCACTCCGGCACTCGTCACGGTGTTCCCTGTGCCAGAAGCAGTTTAGTCATGCTGGCCACAAGACCCGAAAAAGCTGTCTGTGGACAAACTCTGACTCAACAGAGATGAGCACCACACCCCATAGTTGAATTCAACTGGACTTCACCGTCCAGGGTTCCTTTACCTTTTATCTGCATAGATGGCAGTATACTTTATTATTATTTATCAAATTTATATACCGCCCCAAACCTGCAGGTCTCAGGGTGGTTCACAGGGTAAAATCAGAATATAAAACCACAAAATACACAATCAGACGGGACAAACCTAACAGTAGTAGCCACCTTTGGCCTTTTGGGCTGCCAGTGAGCCCCTAACCATTTATGGCTTGAGACCAGGCTGTCTTAAAGATATTAAAAATGTCACGATGCAAACCTTCCCTGGGGTGCTAAGATATTCAGGTGTGCACCTCCACACTGTCCTTTGGAAGGATAATATCAAGATTTTCCTTTGGAAATGGAGGTGCAGGATATCCTGACCACAGGGTTGCTGTCAGGGCAAACTGGATTTGAACTGCTGGCTCTGTGTATGCTGTGATGTATTTTAATGATTCTTCTCAACCGGGTTTGTTGTTATTGCTTTGTGTGTTGGGATCCAAACTTGGGAGAAAGGCAGGATATAGAAACAAGCAAACGTGACAAAATTATCGGTGTGTTTGGGGCAGAGGTGGGCTTGCCAAAAGGAGGAGGAAATGATCTAGTGATTGGGGGGGGGGCGGCGGCGTTATTTTCATATTTATTTCACCTACACCCTCTTTTCCTTTCAGGTGGGTCTGCGAAGAAATTCCAGACCTGAAGCTTGCTATGGAAAACTATGTTTTAATTGATTATGATACTAAAAGGTAAGGATAAGAGTCTCCTTAGTTCTCACTACTTTCCTCCCCCATGGCTCCCCCTGGAAGTCATCGCTGGACTCACAGCGCCAGTCAGCCCCAACCAGCACGGCAAATAGGGGTGATGGGAACTGTCTTGGACAGCGTGGGGCTGGGCTGGATGACCTCTGGGGGTCCCTTCCAACTCCACAATTCTATGATTCAGTGGCTCTCTCTTCTATTTTAAACAAAACAAATTCCTTCCAGTAGCACCTTGAAGACCAACTAAGTCAGTTCTTGGTATGAGCTTTCGTGTGCATGCACACTTCTTCAGATACCAACCAGCACGGCAAATAGGGGTGATGGGAACTGTCTTGGACAGCGTGGGGCTGGGCTGGATGACCTCTGGGGGTCCCTTCCAACTCCACAATTCTATGATATCTGAAGAAGTGTGCATGCACACGAAAGCTCATACCAAGAACTGACTTAGTTGGTCTTTAAGGTGCTACTGGAAGGAATTTGTTTTGTTTTGACTATGGCAGACCAACACGGCTACCTATCTGTAACTCTTCTATTTTAAATCAGCTCCAAATTCTAAGGTGGTGATATGGGGGGCAGTGGGGGGTGGCAGTGCTGCTGTCCTGTCCCTTTTGTTGTAGATTCACTCTGGAAGTTGGAAGCTTCTTGCAAGGGGATTCTTCAGCTGTTCCATGTTTGAGAGAGCTTGATAAAGACAGCCTTTCTGATAAGGGCTCTGCCCTTCACCCCCCCTGCCCTTGCCTCTCCCCTGCCCTTTACTCCTTTGAATGGTTAATTTGTCCTGTTCACAAATGTAAACAAAAGGAGATTTTCCTGCTGCTTCCATGTCCTCCTTGCAAGGATGAGAAGGGAGGTGTCCTCCCCACCCCCGGGGTCTTTCCAAACAGGCCAGGGAGTGTCCTGGGTTATTCCCCCCCTCCCCACAAAGTGCTTGTGAAAATAGAGATGAAAAACTGCCTTGGGTGGAGGAACCCACCTGGGGTGGAGGGGGGACAGCCCTCTTGGCTTGTTGACTGCAGGAGTTGATGAAGAGGCTGAAATGGCTGAGCAGCCCTGATTTTTGCTCTCTCTCCCCCTCCCTCCCTTGATGTTTGAAATCTGATTATGCAATGGGGCACGTGACTTCCCGTGCTGCCCCTCCTTTCCCTATCTCCTGACCTGAGTTGATTCTTTAATCCTGGTTTAAAAAAAAGAAAGGAAAAAGAAGGGATTTTCAGACCAGCCAGGCAGCCCTGTTCAGCAAGTCTCTTTAGAGCCCAAGGCAGCAAGGCTCAGTATCGCTTGCACTGGCTGGCAGAGTTCTCCAGGGTTTCGGGGTCCCGTCCCTACGTGGAGGGGGTGGGGGCTGAACCTGAGACCTTCTGTGTGCAGAAGGAAATGCTCTGTTGCTCAGCTGCAGACCTTCCCCTTAAATTTCCCGCCCTCTGGACTCCAAATAGCCTCACACCCTTACTCAATTTAGCCTAGTATTGCCCACACTGACTGGCAGCAGCTCTCTAGGGTTGCAGGCGGGTTAAAGTATGTAAAGAGAGCAGGTGCTCTCCCATTGAGTTATAGCTCCCCCACCCCCGTTAAACAGGAAGCAAGATTCCAGTCCTCAACGTTCAGAAGGAAGGGCTGATTTAAAAAAGGGCATAATAATTCAAAGTGCTGGTTTTGACCTATAAGACCTTGAACGGCTCAGGACCGCAACACCCCAAGGATCGCCTCTCTGTGAACGTACCTGGACCCTGAGATCACCCTCCAAGACCCTTCCTTGTGTGCCTGTCCTGCGAAAGGTCTGGAGGGTGGCAACACGAGAACAGGGCCTTTTCTGCAGTGGCTCTCCGTTTATGGAACACTCTCCCAAGGGACGTTCACCTGGCGCCTTCATTACACACCTTTAGGCGCCAGGCAAAAACATTCCTTTTTAACCAGGCCTTTGGCTGTTTGACATCCAGTGCCCTTTTAAAATGTGTTGGGGAAGCGGGAGGATTATTGAGCTGTTCTTGTTTTTATGTTTATTACGTACTTTTGTGTTTTTGTATTGCCATTTCATCTTGTGAGCCGCCCCTGAGACCCAAAGATATAGGGCAGTATACTAATTCAATAAAGAAAACAAATAAGCAATAAAAATAATAAGATCTCTTGCACCAAGCCAGGCCACAGGTGCTGTCTGCAAAGACTGACATAGGCTCTCCAGGTTTTAGAGGTGGGGGGAGAGTCTTTCCTAGCCCTCCAAACCCCAACCCCAACCCCGGAAATGATGGGCAACTGGAGCTGTATAGCGCAAAGCATTTCAGTAAAAAATATTTCTAAACTCAGCTTGCAAACTTGTCTGGCTGGAACTCTGAAAGCGTTTGGGAGGCTGCAGTCCTGTTCCATATACTTAAAGGGAACTCTGTGGGACATACCGTATTTTTCGCTCTATTCGACGCACTGGACCATAAGGCGCACCTAGTTTTTAGGGGAGGAAAGCAAGAAATAAGAAAGCAACAAAGCCTCCTGAGTGAAGAGGGGGCCTCTGTAGGGCAGCGGGATGAAGGCAGCACTCCCTCTAGCTGTTCTGGCTTCTGGGGTAGCCCTCAAAGCCTCCGCAGGGCACCGGGGAGCCTTTATCCTGCTGCCCTGCGGAGGCTTCGCGGGCTACCCCAGAGCTGCTCAGGAGTGCGGGGCATCTGCGCGCAGCCGACCCGCTGCTCCCAGGGCTGGCGGGGGAAGCCCGGGTTCCCCCCGCCAGCCCCAAAGAGCAGCTCAGGAGCGTGTCACACTCTGGCAATTTAGCTCCAGGGACCACACATTCGCTCCATAAGACGCACAGACATTTCCCCTTAGTTTTTAAGAGGACAAAAATGTATTTTATGGAGCGAAAAATACAGTAACCTGAATGGATGAATGCAATGGGGAGGGTGGGGTAGAGAGCTGGATCTGGCTGGTGGGCCAGATCCCAAAGATGCTAGCTTTCCAAGGGCCATTTTGATGGGCAGGGTGGAGTTGGCCACCTGCCGCCGGAGACTGAAAGGCAGAGCCTTCGCCGGGAAGGAAGACTCTGGAAATCCAAATGCAAACCCAACACGCTTGTCCCAGAATCCTTGTTGCTTTGGGGCAACCACCCTAAGCCTGGTGCCTTCCAGACATCGTTGGTCTCCCAGCGGCTAGTACAACCAGTGGTCAGGGGTGACAATAATGGGATTTATGTCTTGCAACATCTGGATGGCCCCAGGCTACAGAAGGTGCTGGGGTTTTTTAAAGAAAACTTTGCATACAAAACATTCCTTTTGGGAGTGGCACAGGATTACAACTACAAGGAAGATGTAGGCATCTGTGCAGCATGTATTATGTTTTGGGGAGACACGCCTAGAAAGCTTAGGCCCATCGTAATTTGCCTGACTGCTACAACTTTTTTTCTTTTTTCCTTCCGCCCTCCTCCCTTCTTCTGATCAACAGCTTTGAAAGCATGCAGAGGCTTTGTGACAAATACAACCGCGCCATCGATAGCATTCACCAGCTGGTATGTATGTGCCCCGCCCATCCGCACCGCGTGGCTTCTGGGTGGTTGTTGTTGTTTTTGTTTTGATGGGGGGCGGGTAGCCTGATTTTTGTTATATATAATTTTTATTAAATTTTCTGTTTTACAATTTCAAATAAACATTTTACATACTTTAAAATGACTTCCCTTCTCTTTCCATGGTTCATTTTGCATATCTTACATCCCTGCATATTTTACAAAAACTATTCCAATTGGCTTTCCACTATTGCATCCATCACAGTTATTTTCCGTATACTCAATATACATTTTCCAATCTTCTTTAAACAAGAAGATTGCTCTCTTATTCTGTATTTTAAATCTGCATATTCTGTCAATTTAAGTTGCCAGTCTTTCCAAGATTTTTGAGGCCAGTTAGTCCTGCTCATTCTCTGCTTGCTCCCACTGGCAGGCCTAGCTAGTGCTCTGACATGCTGGGTATAGTGCCCCCCCCCCCGTTTTCTCAATTTAGCCTGGATTACTTAGAATTGAAGGAACACGGGTGGCACGCTGGTCTAAACCACAGAGCCTAGGGCTTGCTGATCAGAAGGTCATGGTTCGAATCCCCGCAACGGAGTGAGCTCCCGTTGTTCGGTCCCTGCTCCTGCCCACCTAGCAGTTCGAAAGCATGTCATAGTGCAAGTAGATAAATAGGTACCACTCCGGCGGGAAGGTAAACGGCGTTTCCGTGCGCTGCTCTGGTTCACCAGAAGTGGCTTAGTCCTGCTGGCCACGTGACCCGGAAGCTGTCTGTGGACAAACGCCGGCTCCCTTGGCCTATAGAGCGAAATGAGCGCCGCAACCCCAGAGTCATCCACGACTGGACCTAATGGTCAGGGATACCTTTACCTTTACCTTTACTTAGAATTGTAGAGTAGGAGGGGACCCCCAAGGGTCACTAGTTCAACCCCCAGCAATGCAGGGATTACTTATTTATAGCAGTTCTAACCCTAATTATTTAGCCCGGGGTGGGGATTTGGGACCTGCCCAACCCCAGCCTAAGGGTCGCATTCTGTTATGGGCAGCCTTCCTGAGCACATTGCAGTGGCGGGAGGAGGCAGAAGGGGAAGTGGGTGGAGCAATAGATGGGACACTTTCCTGCATGAGGCTACATTTCAAACACACAGAGTTGGAATATTCCACACGGCACAGTATCGCCAGTAGGGTTGGCACCTGTGCTGCATAATACAGGATTGTCCTGTGTTTCAATGCAAAATGCTATGCTCTATTGGTTCAATACAAGATGCAGTTAGTCCTATACAGTGGTGCCTCGCAAGACGAAAAGAATCCGTTCCACGATTCTCTTCAGCTAGCGGTTATTTCGTCTTGCGAAGCAAGCCCACTGACGGCTTAGCGGATTAGCGCTATTAGTGGCTTAGCGGCTTTTAGCGGCTCATCGGCTTAGCGGATAAGCGGCTTAGCGGCTTAGAAAAAGGGGGGGAAGGGGAAAAAACCTGCAGGAACTCGCAAGACATTTTCGTCTTGCAAAGCAAGCCCATAGGAAATTCGTTTTGCGAAGCGCCTCCAAAATGGAAAACCCTTTCGTCTAGCGAGTTTTCCGTCTTGCGAGGCATTCGTCTTGCAGGGCACCACTGTATTTCCCCTATTCCCCCCCTGCCAAGTTAAGGAGCCTCTCCTCTGCTCCTACAGGGATGGCATCCCTGGCTTGGAAGGAGAAACTGCCTCTCACTTCTTTCCTCCTTTCTCCCTGCTCCTGCTTCTTGACAGCGGAGGCAGAGCAGTAGCCATCACAACAGCCTTACCTTCCTCCCTGAATTTGTCTCCCCCTCTCTTAAAGCCCCCACTTCATCTTGTGCAAGTGAATTCCACAGTTCCACAGAGTTCCACAGTCGTTCCTTTTGTCTGCCGGCTTCACTGGACACCCCAGGTTCTAGTGTTTTATGAGAGGCACAGAAGCGCCTTCATTGGCCTGTTGCACGTGGTAAAGTGTGTGTATGTGTGTCTCTCTCCCCTCACCCTCCTGCCTCTCCCATTTTGTTCTCCAGTGGAAAGGAACCACGCAGCCCATGAAACTGAACACCCGCCCCACCAATGGGCTCCTGCGCCACATCCTGCAGCAAGTCTATAACCACTCGGTGACCGACCCCGAAAAACTCAACAACTATGAACCCTTTTCCCCAGAGGTGTATGGCGAAACTTCCTTTGACCTGGTTGCTCAGATGATTGATGAGATAAAAATGACCGAGGACGACCTGTTTGTAGACTTGGGCAGCGGTGAGTGGTTGCCGTACATTTCCCTCTCCTGTCTCTGCCGTGAAACCTATCTATACGCGAAACTGTTTCATTTCTTCTGTAGAACATTCAGCACATAGCTGTCAACCGTCCCTTATTTGGCGGGAAAGTCCCTAATCCCAGTGCTGTGTCCCGCTGATGTCCCTTATTGATGATGTCCCTTAAATTTCCCGGGTTTCAAAGGAAGCAGCTCCTCTCCCTCTCTCCCTGCCGGCCAGGGAGGAGGGAGGCTCCAACTCTGTTGCATGGCTGCATTGCTCACCCAATAAGGAGTCTAAGAACGACTGGGGGGTGGAGCTTGCATGCCTTGTGTCGATCAAATCGGCCGTGTTGCCTGGGGACTCGCCTTTGCTCAGCGCTTCCCAGCGGAGAGGGGACGGTGGTTTTCCTTGCTGCATCCCCTTTGCCGGGTTGCTGTGCTGTGGGAACCACCGCTTGAGGCTTTGTTTGGCTGCTGGCTGGGCTTTCTGCCTTTGGCTTGGAGGGGCTCAGAAGTTGAACATACCTGTGCCCTGAAAATCACTTATTTTGGCTGCTGATCCCTTATTTTTGAGGCTGCTGGTCCCTTATTTTCAAATCTGTAAGTTGACAGCTATGATTCAGCAGCGTGTACTAGTTTGCTTACGAAGCAGCTGAGCTGTGTAAATAATGGCCCACTTTGGATGTGATGGCCAAACCACGGTTTCTTTAGCAGGGCTGTGCTTTTGGTCCCCTTTTGCTTTCCTCATGTCCTGGAGCAGGGGTCGGCAACCTGCAGCGGCCCATGGGGGTCGTTTAAATGGCCCCCAAGCCACCCCCGAACCAAGCTTGTCATTTTCCACTAATGACCAGCGGAATTGGGAGGGAGAGGTGGGTGTATTTAGCATTCAGTCTGGAGGGACGCGGGTGGCGCTGTGGGTTAAACCACAGAGCCTAGGACTTGCCGATCAGAAGGTTGGCGGTTCGAATCCCCGCGACAGGGTGAGCTCCCGTTCCTCAGTCCCTGCTCCTGCCAACATAGCAGTTCGAAAGCACATTAAAGTGCAAGTAGATAAATAGGTACCACGCTGGTGGGAAGATAAACGGCATTTCCGTGCGCTGCTCTGTTTCGCCAGAAGTGGCTTAATCATGCTGGCCACATGACCTGGAAGCTGTATGCCGGCTCCCTCGGCCAATAAAGCGAGATGAGTGCCGCAACCAAAGAGTCGGCCACAACTGGACCTAATGGTCAGGGGTCCCTTTACCTTTACCTTTACTGGAAGGGTATAGTCGATTCTGCTCCGTTTCTACCTGCCTCCTCTCCTCTTCTTGTCTCAGGTGTGGGCCAAGTCGTTCTTCAGGTAGCAGCGGCCACAAACTGCAAGCATCACTATGGCGTGGAGAAAGCGGATATTCCGGCCAAATATGCGGAGGTACGTAGTCCGTGTGTGTTTGTGTGGTTAGAAATTGGGAGCATCCTGTGACCTACATTAGAAGCATAGCTGTCAACTTTCCCCCTTTTTTAAGGGAGATTCCCTTATTCCGAATAGGATCCCTCACAAGAAAAGGGAAAAGTTGACAGCTGTGATTAGAAGCCAAGTGCAATGTAGAGAAATCTAGACTTGAGGGGTGTGCATGCTTGTTTTAAAGAATCTGAAAAAAATACTGTATTTTTCGCTCCATAGGGCACACCGGACCATAGGGTGCACTTAGTTTTTAGGGGGGGAATAAAGGGGGGGAATTACCCCCCCCCAGGTCCAGGAGCGGCAGCAAGATTGCGTGCAACCTCGACGCCGCTCCCGGAGCTTGCGGGGCTGGGGGCGGGGAAACCCAAGCTTCCCCCAACCCCAGCCCCCAGAACAGGTAGCTATCCTCCTGCCACGATCAGAAGGCTTGCAGATGGCTGCCTGAAGCCCGGCGAGTGTAGCGGGAGTTGGCGCAGTACTCACCGGGCTCCAGGCTGCAGGCTCTCCGAAGCACTCCGAAGGCTTGCGGATAGCTTCCTGAAGCTTGGAGAGCGAGAGGGGTCGGTGCGCACCTCCAGGCTTCAGTGAAAGACTGCATTCACTCCATAGGGCGCACACACATTTCCCCTTCATTTTTGGAATGAAGCAGCTTCTTTGAACTGATAAAAATTTATATTCAGATTTCTTTCCATTGTGTAAAATATCTGGGCCATGTGCCACAAGCCGTACAGGTGAAAACAGAGCACTAAATGCAGTCAATACAACACAGGATAATTATATATATAAAAAAGTTCTCTGCTGGTGCAAGTCCTTGGTGGTTAATGATCTCTGCCGCAGTTGCTGTGTTCCCCCAGGTTGCTGGAAACGGGTCACTATCCAATTTACTACTAACAGCACACCTGCTTTCTCCTCCCCTCTTCTCTCCTCCCGGCTGCCTGCCTTTCCAGACGATGGACAAAGAATTCAGAAAGTGGATGAAATGGTATGGGAAAAAACATGCAGATTACACAGTGAGTTGAAACGGAACCGCAAACGTCACCTCCCACCAAACCCTGTTGCAAATCACCCTTCTTCCTCCTCTGTTTTGGTGTGGGGTTTTCAGAGGCTACACCTTTGTGTAGGGGCAGAGAACCTTTTCTGGTCTTGGGGGGGGGGCACATGCCAATTGTGGGTGAGCCAGAACGGGCGGACAAACAGATGCGACACCTATGAGACTTTTTCTGCGGAAGGTTACACCTAGGCTACATGCCCACTATACATTAAAGTGCTATGATATCTCCGTAAACAGTCATGGCTTCTTCCCTCAAAGAATTTTGGGAACTGTAGTTTGCTAACGGGGCTTGGAGCGGCTTGGAGATCCCCTTTCCCCGCCCAGAGTTTCGTGGGAAGAGGCATTGATTGCTAAAGCGCTTTGGCAGACCCTCCAAGTGTCCCTATTTTCCAGGGACAGTCCTGGATTTACAGAAGCCGTCCCGGTTTCTGATTTGATCCTGGAATGTCTCACTTTTCCTTTGGCCGTCCCTATTTTTATCGGAGAAAAGTTGGAGGGTATGGAGTTAATGTGACCCCTGAGCTATCTGAAGGCAGCCCTGCATAGGGAAGTTTTTTTTAAAAAATGTTTGATGTTTTAATTTGATGTTTTTAATTTATTTATTTATGTTGGAAGCCACCCAGAGTGTCTGGGGCAACCAGGTCTGATGGGAGGGGTATAAATAGTAATATGACAATAGTAATAGTAATAATAATAATAATAATAATAATAATAATAGAATAGGACTTGCCTATTTTCATCAGAGAAATGTTGGAGGGTTTGGTTCTTGGGGTGTGGGGAATGCAGTGACTGTTTAAAGTGGTATTACAGTGCTTGAAAAATGTACAGTGTGGACGGAGCCCTAGTCCATGCATCTGCCATAGGTTCTACACATTCATCTCTCCCTGCAGGCAAACAAGAGGAAGGCAAAAGCACGTGGGGGTGTGGGGGTGAGGCAGAGGGTCAGAGAGAGGACATGAGTCCTGAGGGCTTGGAGGGTCCCATTCAGCCTACAGACTCGAGGTTTCCCACCTCACACACACCCCTAGGTCACTAGAAGCCTTGCACCCATCGTCGATGGGGAATTCTAAGAAACAAACCAGTGCAATTATTCAAGGTCCAGAGAGCCGTTGTGATTCAAAGTGGTGTCCAGTCATATCCTAGCAAAGGTGGAAACTCTAGCACCAGCATCTCAGGAGCCACCATGCAAAATTTGGTTGTAGCAGCAGCAGCAGCAGCAGCAGCAGCAGTAATTTTATTATTTATACCCCGCAGAGGGAAGAGAAAAGAAAATGGCTTTGCAAAATGTATAGTAGGTGATGGCAGCAATAAAACCCATTTAGAAAACGAAAACAAATGGGGTTCTGATTCTCATGCTGGGGAAGGAAGCCCTCCCTGCAAGATTGGCTCAGCCTCTGGATTCCTGCTTGTCCAAAAGAGGCTTTTCCTTTAAGTTCCAGATCCTCAGATTATTATTGTTATTATAATTATTATTATATTGTATGCTGCCCATCTGACTAGGTTACTCCCAGCCACTCTGGGCGGCTCCCAACAGAATATTAAAAGCACAACAAAACACCAAACATTATAAAGTTCCCTAAACAGGGCTTCCCAAATTCAGAGCTTCAGGAGCTCCTTTCTTAAAAGCAAGCAGCCTCTGTCTAGCCCCTGAACAACTCCGCCCTAGAAATTCCTAGGGAATTTCTGCTCCCATTTCCATTATTGAGTTAAGGCTTGAAAGCTTCTCGTTGGCAATTAATGCTGACAGATGGTGCTTCCCCCCGCTTCTTGGCGGTTCCTGCTCAGAAGTATCCCCTCCTGAATGCTGGCCAGGTATCTAGGGGGAGCTTAATGACACAGAGCCTATGGGATGTCGGAGCGCTTGAGTGGTTGTTTCCTGGATTCCTCCTCCAATGAGGTCATTCTGCCTCTCCTTCCCTCCCCTGCCCTTTCTCCTCTGAAATGCTCCCCACCCGTCACTTTCCCTCCCGGTTTCTCTAATGACCAAATAAGTTGTGTGTGTGTGTGTGTGTGTGTTTATACGCATTAGATGGCACATCTTGCAAGAGGAAATTAAAATCGGCTGCTTAGCTTAATGACTTTGAGGGTGTAGGAGGGAGAACTTGCGGGGTAATTCAGGAGGAGGAGAGAGACATCATCTCAGTCTATTATCATCATCAGCAGCAGCAACAACAACAGCAAATATATCACATCTATCCTCCCAATTCCCTGGGACACGGGGGGCACTGTGGTCTAAACCACTGAGCCTAGGGCTTGCCAATCAGAAGGTTGGCGGTTCGAATCCCCGTGACGGGGTGAGCTCCCGTTGCTCGGTCCCTGCTGTTGCCAACCTAGCAGTTTGAAAGCACGTCAAAGTGCAAGTAGATCAATAGGTACCACTCTGGCGGGAAGGTAAACGGCGTTTCCGTGCGCTGCTCTGGTTCGCCAGAAGCGGCTTAGTCCTGCTGGCCACATGACCCGGAAGCTGTACGCCGGCTCCCTCGACCAATAAAGCAAGATGAGCACCGCAACCCCAGAGTCGGCCACGACTGGACCTAATGGTCAGGGGTCCCTTTACCTGTCCTCCCAATTGCTCAAGGTGGTTGCGTACTTCTCCCCAGTTTCTCTTCCTGCCTTTGACACGTTAGGATGGGGCAGGTCGCTCACCACCACTTAGGGCAGGGGTTAGCAAGGTTTATCTTGCCTGGGCCGGATCGCATGTGCGCCCGTGATTTTTGGCATGTGCGCAAACGTAATTTTCGGCATCTGTGCAGACGCGATTTTCAGCGCCGCGGAAGCAAGTTCCCGCACCTCGCTGCACCAGTTTAATGCAGCACGCGAGCAGGAACCTTGGTTCTGGGGCGGCTCGTGGGCCGGTCAAACGACCTCCGCGTGCCACTTCTGGCCCATGGGCCTTAGGTTGCTGACCCCTGACATAGGGTCTACAAACCTCCCAAATTGGTACATCTTTTTCTTGGAGGGGGAAACCCAAGCTGAAGCTGGCATTCTATTTCGGAGTGTGCAGATAATTTGTTGTTAGTTTCCGCACGGGAATTGGGAGTCACTTGCACAACGCCCCCCCCAAAAAAAACTTGGTGGGTTTTGGGGTGTGAGTCCCGTGCTTTTTTCCTGGGGGCACTCAAGGGTATGCAGTAGTCTTTGCTCTCCCCTCCGTGTAAAAAAGAGAGGTAATTTCAACAGTCTGCTCCTTTTGCAGCAAAAGGAAAAAGAAAAGGTCTGCAAGGTATTAAGCCGTTCCGGATTTAACGCTTCTTTTTTCCTCCTGAGCGGGAACTTTTTACCGCTCAGATATTTGAAAAAAAAAGAGAGAGGAGGAACAAAATACCCAAGCCCTCCTCCAACGGCTTCCATAGCTTTGAAACAGAGCCACGTTCCGTAGCTTTGGGTTCCTGCCGCTCTTGAGCGTGTGTCTTAAGAAGTATTATTATTATTATTATTTCAAAAATAGCTGTGTGTGCTTTTCCAGGCAGAACAAACAGGTCTTTGTGAGCCAAGTGTCGTGCTCAGAGAGGGCTCTTGGAATGCAGGGTTTTTCCTCCCTTCCATGTCTGCGTTACGTTACCGCCAGCTAGCCTGGCCACACTTCTCCCCTGCTTCCAACGGAGGGTTTTCTTTTCAGATTTGTTTTGGAGTCCAGATTTATTTTGGACTCCAAAACTCCCTCCCCTGCAGCCCCCACCTCCATAGACCGCTGGAAATCTGCCCTTGCTCCTTCTTAATGTATTTTGCACAGACCCCACTTTCTCTTGGCAGAATCACACCCCCTGCCTGCTATGAAACGTGATTTCCTTCTGCGGTCTCTGCTGGGTAGACCCTGTTGCCTGTGTTGTGGGGAGGTAGGGTGTGTGCAAAGGAACTTGTTTCCTGGCTAAGTTTGGAAAATTCCAGCTGAATTAAAAATCTCCACTGAAACAGGGGTTTGGGGAGAATGGTGTCACCTGGAACGGTTCATTAGCTTCTGCAGGATTTTGGTTTGATTCCAAGCCCCAGTTCAAAGTGCTGCTTCTTAATTCTTTTTCTCCCGCTTGCGAAAGATGGAGGGATCCCTCTGTTTAGAAGAGGCATTCTCTCCTGAGAGCAAGGGATGCTGCATATTTAGCTGAGATTCCTGCATTGCAGGGGGTCAGACTAGATGACCCTTGGGTCCCTTCCAACTTTACAATTCTATGATATATTTTTCCTAGACCCCAGGGATGGGCAACTTCCCTGCAGGGGCTGCTAGACTTGGCTGGTGGTCAGGGACCAAGGGCTTAGGAGTTCATATGTAAAGCGTCTGGAAAGTCTGGTTTTCAAATTATGTGCAATTTTCTCCCGTTATAGCTCTGCTCCAGAGCGAACGGCACCCAAGCGCCCAATGTGAGGTTTATAGTCAGTTTCCGACTTGAGTTGGAATTACTGTTCATGCTGCCAATAACATGTTTATTACTAAATTATATTATTTTTTATTTATTAAATTTGTATACCACCCTATATGCCTGCAGGTCTCAGTGCGGTTCACAAGATAAAATCACTCTCTCTCTCTCTCTCTATATGTGTGTGTGTGTGTGTGTGTGTGTGTATATGTATATATGTATATGTATATATATGTATATGTGTGTGTATATATATATATGTATATGTGTGTGTATATATATATGTGTATATGTGTGTATATATGTATATATATATGTGTGTGTGTGTATATATAGAACAAGAGCAACCTAATAATGCCCCCCCAAAACCCCCACATTTTAAAAGGGCATTGGATGTCAATCAGCCAAAGGCCTCATTAAAGAGGAACATTTTTGCCTAGTGCCTAAAGTTGTAAAATGAAGGCGCCAGGTGAGCCTCCCTGGGGAGAGCGTTCCACAAAAGGGGAGCCACCACAGAAAAGGCCCTGTTCTCGTGTTGCCACCCTCTGGATCTCTCATGAAGGAGGAACACAAAGAAGGGCATCAGAAGATGATCTCAGGATCCAGGCAGTCCTTGTGGTCCTGTGGTCTTGAGCCGTTTAATACCAATTCTTTTGACCATATATCTACAATTTGTATCACCAAAAATAATCAGTAACTATAATTTTGGACAGCAAGTTGCAGTTTCTTTAGTAATATTATTTCTTCCAACATTAAG
This sequence comes from Podarcis erhardii, assembly GCF_964252035.2. Classification (NCBI taxonomy): domain Eukaryota; kingdom Metazoa; phylum Chordata; class Lepidosauria; order Squamata; family Lacertidae; genus Podarcis; species Podarcis erhardii. Next base: position 2,272,040 of record NC_138516.1, on the reverse strand, counting down.
TTCCAGCAATCTTGCCCCAAAATACATTCCCACATTGAACGATAACATGTGCCAAGTTTATCGCGACCCCTCCAACAATTAGCCGACACGGGAGAGAACGTTTTCTTTGATCATTGCACATGGATTTGTGGTTTTTTTAAAGGAAGAGTCATCCGCCTTGAACATTCCTCTGCGGAGGCACAGATTTATTCTCATGGATTTGCATAAACAGAGAGCTTTGAGGTGGATATCCTCCAAGCCAGTTGCTGTCTTTTGGCTCCCTCCTTGCCTTGGGAAGATGGAAATATCTGGTGCAGATGGAGCCTCTCCTTTGCTGCTCGCTAAGCAGATTATGTTTCCACCATTGCGACCAGAGAAACAAGACGGGGAAGGTTGGTTGGAGGGGAGGAGACACACAGCAGTTTAATAGGAGCCTGTGTATGTGATGCCTTCTGTTCCGATCTCTCTGTTCCCCCAGCACCAAAAAGGAGGAAGAGTCTGGCTGAAGATAAGAGGGGTGTGACTTTTCCTTTCGGTCTCCTTATTTCAGTGCCTTGTCAGTGGCCCAAATATAGTCAGAAATCTGTATCGCGGGCTGGTCTTAGGAAGATGTTCCCTCTTCAGGCACGGTAGCAAACGCAGCTGCATTTTGCCAGGGATGTAAAAGCTGGCTGAGTTAAAACAAGAAAGTCAAACTCCGTTTTCTCTCTCTCTTCCTCTCCTCTTCTTAGCTCGAAAGAGGCGACTTCCTCTCGGAAGAATGGCGGGAGAGGATCGCAAACACAAGGTACGGCGTTCTGTGTCTTTTAACATGGACCCCCCCCCCGGCGCAGAATGGGGCACACCTGCTTGTCCCGCCCCCACTTCTTATTCATTGGATGCTAGATATTGCCCCTGTCTCACTTCTTTGCGAGGAGAGAGTGCTGGGTTGCTTAGGGCATCCTGCTCAGGGGCTCACCTGGCTAGTGGTGGCCGTGGTGGTTCCTATTTAACTGTCCTTCACCCTAAGATCCCAGGGCAGGTTAAAGCATTTAAAACGGTTTGGAACAACTCACGGCCACAAAGAGATAGAATCATAGAATCCTAGAGTTGGAAGAGACCACAAGGGCCATCGAGTCCAGCCCCCTGCCAAGCAGGAAACACCATCAGAGCACTCCTGACATATGGTTGTCAAGCCTCTGCTTAAAGACCTCCAAAGAAGGAGACTCCACCACACTCCTTGGCAGCAAATTCCACTGTCGAACAGCTCTCACTGTCAGGAAGTTCCTCCTAATGTTTAGGTGGAATCTTCTTTCTTGTAGTTTGGAACCATTGCTCCGTGTCCGCTTCTCTGGAGCAGGAGAAAACAACCTTTCTCCCTCCTCTATGTGACATCCTTTTATATATTTGAACATGGCTATCATATCACCCCTTAGCCTCCTCTTCTCCAGGCGAAACATGCCCAGCTCCCTTAGCCGTTCCTCATAAGGCATCATTTCCAGGCCTTTGTGGGTCCTAAAAATATGGACTTCAGGTGTCAAAGGTCTGGGGCAAAAACCTGTGTTTCCTCCAGAAGCTGTGTGCTGAAGGTTCCAATAAGAATAAGAATATGAATAATTTTATACCCCGTGACCCAGGGACCCGTGGCCCAGGGACGCGGGTGGCGCTGTGGGTAAAACCTCAGTGCCTAGGACTTGCCGATCGTATGGTCGGCGGTTCGAATCCCCACGGCGGGGTGAGCTCCCGTCGTTCGGTCCCAGCTCCTGCCCACCTAGCAGTTCGAAAGCACCCTTAAGTGCAAGTAGATAAATAGGGACCGCTTTATAGCGGGAAGGTAAACGGCGTTTCCGTGTGCTGTGCTGGTGCTGGCTCACCAGAGCAGCTTCGTCACGCTGGCCATGTGTCTTCGGACGGGGCCGGCTCACGGCCTCTAGAGCGAGATGAGCACGCAACCCTAGAGTCGGACATGACTGGCCCGTACGGGCAGGGGTACCTTTACCTTTACCTTTACCTTTACCTTTACCTTTACCTTTACCTTTACCTTTACCTTTACCTTTTTATACCCCGTGCACTTGGCTGGGTTTCCCCAGGAACTCTGAGTGGCTTCCAACACATGAAAACATCATAAAACATTAAACATTGAACATTTCCCAATACAAGGCTTCCTTCAGGTGTCTTCTAAAAGTTGTGTAGTCATTTGTCTCATTGACATCTGATGGGAGCGCATTCCACAGAGTGGGTGCCACCACCGGGAAGGCCCTCTGCCTGGTTGCTTGGAGCTTCACTTCTCGCCTAGGGTTAGGGAACCGCCAGAAGGCCCTTGGAGCTGGACCTCAGTGTCCAGGCTGGTGCATCTCTGTGGGGAAGGAGTTACACAGCTTTGGGGCCACCGCTGAGAAGGCCCTCTCCGCTGGGGCAGCCACTACCCCTGAACTTCTGAGGGAGGTGGAACTGCCAAGAGGGCCTCTTCTGCTGATCTCGGCACCTGAAAGGGTCTGTAGAGAAGGAAGTGAGCTTTCAGGTACTAAAACTGGTGGGAATGGGAAGTGTCAGGCTTGGATTTGTGTGACCGGGACATATTTAATGCTTTTAAAAAACCCAGACCATGTTGCTTGGAGCACCGCTGAATTGCATCAGCATTTCCATGTGGTTGGTCTTTTCTTCTAAGGTATTTTACAAATGCGGAACACATTCCCCTGTATTTTCTGGGGTGGCTTTAGTGAAACACATGTGAGAGTTGAAAGCTATGTTATGCCTTGCCTTGCCAACAAAGTACCGTATTTTTCGCCCTATAGGGCGCACCGGCCCATAGGGCGCATGTAGTTTTCGGGGGGGGGGGGGAATCAAGGAAAAAATATGACCCCCCCCCCGCAGCTCTGGGAGCAAGACCTCCCTGCTTTTGCGGGAGGTGGCGGAATTCCCCCACCTCCCGCAAAGCCCGCAGGAGCCGCGGCCAGTCAGTCCCTTGTCCCTCCTCTGGGAAAAGCCCCCAAGAGCGGTGTGCTCTTTAAAGGGTGCACGGCATCCTGCAGGCTTTTCTAGGAGGTGGGGGAACTCCCCCACCTCACAGAAATGCCCGCAGAAGCCACACACCCTTTAAAGAGCGCGTGGCTCCTGCGGGCTTTTCGACCCAGCTTGTGGGGCTGGAGATGGGGGGAAGCGTTGCTTTCCCCCACTGCCAGCCTCAAAGCCGGGTCGGAGAGTAGCGGGAAGGTGTCACGCGCCTTCCCGCTGCCCCCTGATCCTCTGGGGCTGGCGATGGGGGGGGGGGAGCGCTGCTTTCCCCCACCACCAGCCTCAAAGAGCAGACTCTCCTGGCTTCAGCGAAAGCAACACGAAGCCTCCAGAGCGCAGGCTTCAGAGGCTTCGCGTTGCTATCGCTGAAGCCAAGGAGCCTGCATTCGCCCCATAGGACGCACACACACTTCCCCTTCATTTTTGGAGGGGGAAAAGTGCGTCCTATAGGGCGAAAAATACGGTACATGTGTGTGCACGTGCATGTGTGCGTACGCACATGCACCCTTCCCCCCACCCCTTGCAGCAAAAGCAAGAGAGTGTGTGTCCATGTTTTACTAAAACTCCTCTTACCTTCCAGTGTTATTTTTGTGAATAACTTTGCCTTTGGACCTGAGGTGGATCATCAACTGAAGGAGCGATTTGCAAACATGAAGGAAGGTAATGAGTTGCGTCCTCTCCTCTGGCCTCTCCACTGCTGGGAAGACAGTTGTGCTTTTTCAGTTGTGTGGTGGCAGCAGCGAGTATGTTCTTTGTATGTTGGAGGTGGCTGTTCTGCCCGCAATAAACGGGCTTCCTAGAATGGATATAGGCAGGGGCAACTGATGTTGTGTTTCTAGATGTTCCTGAACGCTGGCTCCTTTCAGCCAGCACAGTCAAAGCTCAGGGAGCTATAGCTCATAGATATATGAACCCTTGCAATCTGGGAATCACAGCTAAAGAATTCCACTCAACCTCTGTTTAAAATCCTCCATTGTAGGAGAGTTTGCTACCTTCCAAGGGAGTCCGTTCTACTGTCAAGCTGTTGTTAACACCAGGAATTTGTTTAGCTGGAATCTCGTTTCTTGCAATCTGAATCTGTTGGTTTGGCAGCAGAAAGCAAGCTTGCTCCACCTTCAGATCTTTGAAGGTGGCCATCCTATCCCCTGTCAGTCTCTTCTTTTTGCAGGCTTAATGTACCTAACTCCTTCAACCGTTCCTCATAAGGCTCGGTTTCCAGACCCTTGATCATCTTGGTCTCCCTCCTCTGCCCACCTTCTAGCGTGTCAACATCCTTCTCAGCCCCCCATCCTGCTCCCACAGTGGCCATCCACTTCCTCTCACCCTCTCTTAAAACAGCCGCTATCAGTCCTTGTCTTTGTCCTTCAACAGAAAACTGGCTCAGGTTGATCTCACCTTGTAAAAATTATAACAACCCACAAATGAGGACTTGACACCTGCTCTTGAAATGCGATCTGGTGGCCTTGATGAGTCCTGTGGCTGTGAAACTCCCTCCCAGGGGCTTCTGTTTCAGCCTGCCAGGCTTCTTCGATCTCATGGGTGTTGTCACAGGGAGCAGCTCTCTTCCACAGGTGTCAGGCAAAAGCTTTGTTCTCTTCTCACCCTTTGTCTTGGGGTTTTCCTTCCACCCCAGTTGGGTGATTTGGGCTCAATTCTTTGTGCGTGCATGTGCAATTTTTAACTGAATTTTATACAGAGTGAGTACACAGGTTCCACGGGGCCTCTTTTAAAAGACTCACCCTGTATTATAACCACAAATGCCAATTTTTAAGTACATATATCACAATATCACACATTCTGGCAGATGCATTACAATGTTTTTCTCTCTAGTGATATGACCGAGTAATAGAAATATACCATAGCTATACAACTAAAAAAATAAGGTGACTATTAACCCATCAGGCAGAATAATATAGGAAGATTGATGTAACGGAAAGCAGAAGGCTGCATTTGGCTGGCATTTTTTAAAATACAAATCGGCATCCAGAATAAATCTCCCTCTCTCTCACACAGTGTTGGAAACTCTGATGAAAAAAGCTAGGTGCCAAATGGCTCCTGAAACCAAGATTACAGTTGCCAAAATGCCATGCCTAGTTACCCCTTTTGGGGCAAGACGGCTCTAAAGTCTTATTTTCCGAATGAAGGACTGACTGTGATTGATTATCAGTTAAGCACCTGGCTAGTTCAGAGGACAACCTTGAGCCAGGTTAAGAGCTCTGAGAATTTAAAGAAGAAAAGTCACTTGATCCAGGGACAGTCCGCACATCTATTAGCCTATACCATCCTCTTTCTCTTAGTGGTGGCTGCTCCAGCTCAGGCTGCACAGAGAAAGCATTTTGGTTCCAGAAATTATTTCTGATTGCGCAGATGAAATACAACGGATAGAATTCTACAGAATGTTGTTGTTGTTGTTGTTGAATCGTTTAGTCGTGTCCGACTCTTCGTGACCCCCTGGACCAGAGCACGCCAGGCACTCCTGTCTTCCACTGCCTCCTGCAGTTTGGTCAAACTCATGCTGGTAGCTTCGAGAACACAGTCCAACCATCTCGTCTCTTACAAGTCCAGCACCTACATATTGGGGGGAGGGGGACCAATTTGCTTGTTTGCTTCCAGCAGTTAGAACACTGTCCCACCATCTCATCCTCTGTCGTCCCCTTCTCCTTGTGCCCTCCATCTTTCCCAACATCAGGGTCTTTTCCAGGGAGTCTTCTCTTCTCCTGAGGTGGCCAAAGTATTGGAGCCTCAGCTTCAGGATCTGTCCTTCCAGTGAGCACTCCTTCCAGTGAGCACTGATTTCCTTCAGAATGGAATTCTACAGGATGGGGAATTACAATCCTGTTCCAGTGATCCCCAGGCATGAACCTCAGATGGTGGAGATACCAGGCACCATTGTGGCGCCCAGGCATGTTCACTTGGTTGCAGGTGGTCGAAAGCCAGGAGCAAAAGGCGCCTGGCTAATTTCAAACACTGCTCTCACGCCAGTGAGATTTTGCCAGAAGCAGCTGCAGCTCGGGCTGGGCCCAGTTTACTAGGGCTGATCTGAATGTTCATGTGTGTGCCTGTGTGTGCCTGTGGTTCGGCTGCTCCAAGATTTATTGCTTAAAAGCTTTCACAATGTTTTTTTGTTCCCCTTTTTTGCTCTTCCTCTCCCTCATTCAGCTCTTCAGACAAAAGGTCTAGCTTTAGATGTGGCAAGTGTTCATGTCCTCTGTATTGCTGTATTTACCTGTGCTGTTGTTGTTTTTAAAAAAGACCGCAAGTACACTTAATTGGTGAATATGGTTCACTAGGCTGGGGGGGGGGGCTGCTGCAGAACGCCACCGGGCTCTGCTCGCCCTTCTCTCCCCTCGGTATAGAGAGCAATTAGCCTGTGACCTAAAAGGAAACAATTAATATGAGGCATTAGGGAAGCTTTCTTGAGCCCTGTAAATCACTTCAGAGGTTATTTGGGGTGGGTAGGGGATCCCTTATCTTAAGATGTCAAGGCCGAATTCCTAATGCCCACAATTCATACACAATCACCCATGCAACTTGGTGAGTCGGGGGGGGGGGGAGTTAAGACGGTTTACGTGCAGCACTCATGAACCTCCCTGATGGTAAGATTGTCAAAGTGGTTATTAACACGAAATCAAAAGTGCAGGCGGAAAAGAAAGAGGGAAAACATGATTAGAGGTGGCAGAGCGGCAGTAGCAATACTGTGTTTCCGAAATTAACAGAGAGCAGATAATGTAGAAGAATCAATGCAGCACGAAAAGCCTTTTTTGTTTTTTTGTTTTGCAATTTGGGGGGGGGGGGAGAGTGTGGCACATATCTGAAATTGACCCGTAAGGAGTGGAATCCCACCCGATGGCAGGGAAATGTGCCATTGCAAGTTCTGGCCTCTGCAGTAGCCAGAGTCCACCTATTCCTGCACCGCAGGGAGAGAGGGCCAACTCTTCAGTTTCTTGGCCAAATGCATTCTCTCTGTGGTTTGCTTACTTTTGATTTATGTTCCCTGCCTTTTGTTTGCCTGTGCTTTTTGATTTTACGTTAGCAAGGAACCGTGATTGGGGGAAATGAGAGATTCCTAAGGTCTTGCCTTTTTGACATAAGAAGGCACAAATTTGACCTGTGCCCTTTCCACTGCTTTAGGGTAACTAACGAGGGGGCTCTGCTCCTGCTTTTTCCCCTGACAGGTGGCCAGATTGTATCCTCGAAACCTTTTGCACCATTGAACTTTAGAATAAACAGTCGAAACTTGAGTGGTAAGATTAATCTCTCTCTCTCTCTCTCCCTATTTTAAAAGTGTGTTAGGTTTTGAACTGAGCGTGAGGAGCTGGGTGTGCAGCCTTTGTGCCCGCTCCCTCGGATGTCCCTGGGCTTGAACTTGTTGGAAGATAATGCCGAGGCCTTGTGCCTTCCCCCAATGCAGCGTCACCCGGGATTCATCACTCCGGTCTCCCGTCACACTGATGCGACCCATATCTTCCAGGGACATGAGCACACGACTAGCAGAGTCCAAAATAGAAGCGTTAGCTTTGGGGTGTAACATCTAATCCTTATTTATTGCAACGAAATCAAACACAACAGTACAAAGTAAACAGGGCTCCTCTTTCTCTCTCTTCCTTGGAGAGAACGCTGAAACAAAACATCACTGTGAGAGAACAGTGGGAGGAAGGGAGCAAACAAACGGAGTATCTCCCTTTCCTCTTATATAGCTCTAACAATCAGCAGCTGAAATGCATTACATACAGACACGTGGTCCAACAATCCTATAACTGCAGCCTAGGGAGGGGTGAAATCCTAACAGAACTCCCATCATCTAAGAAGAGGCATCTCTATTCCCAGGAAGGGATGCCTGTTCTAAATAGAGGCATTCCTAGAATGACAATACTTGGAGGGACGCAGGTTCCCCATCTCTGCTCTAAGAAAAGGCATTCCGTCTTCTCAAGAGGGAATGATACTGCAACCAATGCTAATTCTTAGGTCGGGACAGGAAATTTCTGTGTGTCTCTGATCCCTCTGCCAGATGTTGTCAGGACAGGGTCCCCCCAACTTGGGCCTCCAGTTGTTTTGGTACTACAACTCCCATCATCCCTAGCTAGCAAGACCAGTGGTCAGGGGTGATGGGAATTGTAGTCCCAAAACAACTGGAGGCCCTCATTTGGGAAGCCCTGTGTCTCAAATCGCAGCATCCCTGACCGTTGACCTTCTACTCAGCCACACCTAGAGATGCCCAATCTTGGGTGTATGGAAACAGGCTTTTGTTTTTTTAAAGAACATAAGAAGAGCTTGCGGGATCAGGCCAATTCTTCTCCAGCATCCTGTTTTTGCAGCGAGATGCCTGTGGGAACCCTGCAAGCAGGACCCCAGCCCAAGAAGCACTTACTGCTTCCAGCCATTGTGGCTTGGCAGCCTTCTCCCCCCGTCAATTTGCCCCCCAGTCCTCCTTGAAAGCCGTCTAAGTTGCTGTCCACTCCTGGCTCCTGTAGGAATGAGTTCCCTAGTGAAACCGCACGAAGGGTGGGGTGTGACTCTGAAATGTGCTCCATGGCTGGCGCTCCTGTTTCCTCTTTAACCCTCTCCCATCTTTCTCCTCCCCCAAAAGATATCGGCACTATTATGAGAGTCGTAGAACTGTCACCACTCAAAGGGTCTGTCTCATGGACTGGGAAACCTGTTTCTTACTACCTGCATACTATTGATCGGACCATAGTGAGTAGCTGCACACAGGGCAGTGGGTGGGTGGGAGGGGGGCTGAGGGTGTGTGTGTGTAAGTGTGAATAAGTTTGTGTATTAATTTGTTTGCAAATGGCAGTGGTGAGCATCATCAGCCTAATTTTATCGTGCATTAAATATATATATATATTTATTTTCATGGTACAGAAGATAATTTTTTGGGAAAGTAACAGTTACAACAGTAAAAAACAAATAACTTGTCCTGATAAAATTGCAGACTTTCAGCATGCCCACGTGTTAAAAGTTTCATTTGATTACTCTTTAAGAGATGACACCACATTTTCCCATGAGTGCTGGGTGGATTCCTGCCACAGTCTGAACAATTTATGTATTCAGTAAACCTTTGCCATATATTATAAAAGGAATATGGATTGTGTTTGCCCTTTGCCGCTCTCACCTGGCATGTTAGTTTCTCAGCCAATGCTATTGACCCTACTCTGTTATACCAAGAATCAACATTCAGCCCAACACATGTTGTGCATTTGTGTTCATGGTGGGATCAGGAAAGGGCGTGTTACTATTTTGTTGTTTTGGTTTAATTATTGACTTGTGTTTTATTTTGTATTTCGTTCTGTGAACTGCCCAGAGATCTTTGCTGAAGGGAAGCATATAGATTTAATAAATATATACAGTAAAAATAAAAGGGGTGGTGGGGTGGGCAGCAGCAAGAGAAATCCACAAACCACCTTCCGCAGAGAGTTAGAATTATGGAATTGTCAAGCTGGAAGGGACCCCAAAGTTCCTGGGTGCTCTGCATAAGGACCCTGACGCCTCTCTTTTGCATTTATTTATTTAGTTGGATTGCAACCTTTTACCTTTGGTGGCTTTAGGTGGCAAGTCCCCCGTCTCCCCCCCCCCGCCCCCGCCCTGACTGTTTGTCGCTTGCGGTTCCCAAGAACACAGTGTCTGCAGTTTCCCGTTCAGTCATTGCACTGTGATTGTGGTCCATCAACACAAGTTCTGTCCGCTTCTTAGACGCTGCTTTCTGTAAACTATTTTGAGAGTGGTGGTTTTTTGTTTTGTTTTTTGCTTTTGCTTTTTTACAATCAAGTCCTACATAAATTTTGTAGGAAAAAATAAACAGGACTTCTCATTTTGTTGGTCCCAAGTCGCTAAAAGAGCCAATGCTGGTGTGATGATATTTTAAGGGCGGGTTCTTGGTGCAGTTTTTAGGGAGACGATGCCTGAATGCTCCTTTGAAACACCTGGAACATCTGAGGAGGTTTATTCAATTATTTATTATACTGATCTATTTTTCTTGTCGTTGCTATTTAGCTTGAAAACTACTTCTCTAGTCTCAAAAATCCAAAACTCAGGGTAAGTGGCATAACAATAGCCGTTTTACTTTTTAAGCCTAACTGCAGTCGTGGAAGCTTCAGAGTAGCACAGCCTCTCCGAGACACGTAACGCGGGTGCAAAAGCCCTCTTTGAGCACTCTTCTCCCGTGGCTGGTATGCATGGAATCATGGAGCTGGAGGAGACCCTAAGGAATCATCTGGGCCAGTGTTTGCCACACTGTTGTTGGACCACAACTCCCATCATCCCTAGCTAGCAGGACCAGTGGTCATGGGAATTGTAGTCCCAAAACAGCTGGAGAACAAAGTGTGGAAATCCCTGATCTAGTCCAACTCCTCCGATGCAGGAACCACAGTTAAATAATTCCTGATGGGTTGACTATCCGACGTCTGTTTCAAATCCTCCAGTGCACTATGTTGGAAAGGCTGCGGGGAGATAGGCTCACATTTTCACGCACGGTGGAGTTGCCCGTTTTCAAGAAGAGAAATGACACGCTCTTCCTGTGTGTCCTCCACCTCTTATTGTTTGGAGGGGGGAAGTTTTCCTGTCTTTTCTCTCTCCCCCCCCCCACCCCCAGCCTTCTCCGGCCTCACGCTCTCAATGTTTACGCTCCGCAGGAGGAACAAGAGGCAGCTAGACGTCGCCAGCAACGAGAAACCAAGAGCAACACCACCACGCCAACAAAGGCCCAAGAGACCAAGGTCTGATCCCACAAATGATCTGCTGTGTGTGGACAGTTGCAGTTTCCTAAAAGCCAGGCTCAGGCACACATCAGAGGGGCAGCATGCTTCTGGGTGGGGCTGGGGGGGCGTCCCAACATCTACAACATGACATTTCTTTAAACAAACCTTCCCACCCCCCACCCCAATTATATTTTATTAAGTTTCAACATTCTTAACATATACAATCAAAGCTTTTCTCTTATTTTTGTTCCCACCTCGTTTTCCATGTTGTTGTTTCTCCCCTTCCACTGCTCCTTCTATCTATCGAATCACAACCACAATATTATAATCTACTTACTTCTGTTGCTCATAGCTCAAATCCAGCTGTGAGTTCATCATACTGTAATATTTCTTTAAATAGTCTTTTCAAACAAGGTTTTTGTTTGAAATCGGAAGTACAGCCGAACAAGCACCTCCCCCCAGTAACCAGCCCTTCCCATAAGTATAGCACAAGACACTAGTCCTCATGCCTCTGGGAGCAACAAAGAGCCCTTGGGCAACTTCTCGAGGGAGGGCTTCTGCTTTTCTTGGGTTTCGTGTCCTCTTATTTATCTGTTTGTTGAACAAAGGACTATGGTGCTGAAGAAGAGGCGGCCCCCGGGGCCAACGCCATCAAAAAGCCATCTCCGTCCAAAGCCCGCAAGAAGAAGCTGAGCAAGAAGGGGAGGAAAATGGCCGGCAGGAAGCGCGGGCGCCCCAAGAAGATGAACATTGTGAGCTCAGAGCGGAAGCCCAAGAGGAACCAGACAGCCCTGGAACTCCTCCACGCTCAGACTGTTTCGCAGACCTGCTCGTCTTCTCCTCAGGGTGAGCTGCCAAGTGGTTTGGTGTTAGCTGGCCACCTGCCACCCTTCACGTTGCGGTGTGGGCCATTATTAATTAATTGAATTTATATACCGCCCTATACCCGGAGGTCTCAGGGCGGTTCACAGAATAAAGCTAGTTTAAAAGGTGTTACTTTCCTTAAATGTGCATTTGGATTTTGCTCCTACTAGGGCTGGGCAGTACAGTGCTGCCCCGCAAGATGAACGCCTCGCAAGACGGAAAACCCACTAGATGGAAGGGTTTTCCGTTTTGGAGGCGCTTCGCAAAACGAATTTCCCTATGGGCTTGCTTCGCAAGACGAAATGTCTTGCGAGTTCCTGTGGGTTTTCCCCCCTTTTTCCCCTCCCCCCCTTTACCTAAGCCGCTAAGCTGCTTATCAGCTGATCCGCTGATAAGCCGCTTATCAGCTGATCCGCTGAAAGCCGCTAAACCGCTAATAGCGCTAATCTGCTAAGCTGTCAATGGGCTTGCTTCACAAGACGAAAAAACCCCTATACAAAGAGCCTCACAGAACGGATTAATTTCGTCTTGCGAGGCACCACTATATCTGGCCTTCAGCATCGCGATATATCACCAGCTAAACATCACAATATTCTGATATATCATGAAGTCTGGAATAAGGATGGAGCTGGTTTTCAACACTGTGATGTACTGATGCATCTCAGTGTCTGAAATAAGGGTGGAGCTAGGTAGAGGCATTGGCTGGCTTCATGGATTCCCCACACCCTGATCTTGTGATTCGCTGCCCCCTGCAGGAGTCGGGAGAGCTGAGCTGGCAGAGTTAACGGGGGGGTTGCAGGAATCTAGAGTAGCATTGGCTGCTTCACATTTCCCCCCCACATATTGTGTGTGTGTGTGTCCTGTTCCCTGAGTGGCTAGCAGTCCTGAGCCATTTACGGCTTCATAGGTAGGCTTGGTGATGAGCCCTCACCAGTGTTTGACTGTATTCAACCACATCTTTCCTCCACTTGTGGTTCAAGCCATCTCCCAGCCTGTTTCCTCGCCACAAATCCACAACCTCCTGTTTTCCTTGGGTGGGGCTTCTAAAGCAAAGTGAGAAACTCAATGCCTTGCGTCATCTCCCTTTCAGATGCTTACAGGTCACCTCGTAGTCCGTATTACCAACTACCTCCTAAAGTGCAGCGGCATTCGTCAAACCAGCTGTTGGTGACCCCCACCCCACCTGCACTCCAGAAGCTGCTAGGTAAGAGGGCTTCCCCCCTCCTCGATGAGCAGGCCAACCCACATGGTCGGTGTGGGAGGGTGTGGATGTGTTCAGGTTTGTGCAAACAAGGAAGTGTGAGACTTCATCAGCACCCTGGACAGCTCCATGGAGGCTTCAGGCTAGATGCTCCATATGAGCGGAGCTCAAATATTGTTTCAGCGCCAGCCCTTGGGGGACTTGAATAGTACCTGTGACTCTTATCTTCAGTAGCACCATGGACAGCTCATATAGGGCTCAGGCTAGAGATTCCATATAAAGGGAGCTCAGATATTGTTTCAGCACCAGAGGTCCTCGGACTGAGTGCTTAAATAGGAGCTGCAGCTGTCTCTGAGTCGCCAGCTCATTTAAAGGAGTCTGGACCGCTGTTCTACTGGGACAGGGATGGGGGAGGCTGGTTCTGAATGCAAGGCTGTCGTTGACGATGTTCTTCTGTTCTCCATCTCCTCTGGTCTGAACGCAGATTCGTTCAAGATCCAGTACATGCAGTTCATGACGTACATGAAGACTCCTCAGTATAAAGCGAACCTTCAGCAGCTACTGGAACAGGAAAAGGTAAGGAAACAAACTTCCTTTCGGCAGCTGTGTAGGATCTTCCTTGTAAGCCTGATCAGGGAGTTTTTCTGAGTAGAAATGCAATCGCCCCTTTTGGAATTTGGAACTCAACCCTTGGCCCTGAGAAGCAACAAAGCTCTGTTGATTTAAACTCTTGCAGAAGATATAATTAGCACAGTTTTGAAAAGTGAAGCGAGAGGCTGTAAAGGAATCTACAGCTGCCGCCTTGCAGCAGTTCTCAGTTTTCTTACCATTGAAGCTTGAAACAGAATGCAAAAGAAGGAACGTAAATACCGTATTTTTTGCTCTATAAGACTCACTTTTTCCCTCCTAAAAAGTAAGGGGAAATGTGTGTGCATCTTACGGAGCGAATGCAGGCTGCGCAGCTATCCCAGAAGCCAGAACAGCAAGAGGGATTGTTACTCTCACTGCGCAGTGATCCCTCTAGTTGTTCTGGCTTCTGGGATTCAGAATATTTTTTTTCTTGTTTTCCTCCTCCAAAAACTAGGAGTATCTTGTGGTCTGGTGCGCCTTATAGAGTGAAAAATACGGTAATTTGAGATGTTTGGAGAAACTGTAATTGTCCTACAACTGTGCCTTACAACTCATGTTTGTAAAAAGGTTCATTTCACATGCAGTATTGCTTTATCTACTTACAAATCCCTTTTTGTACCATTTCTTTACACTGGATAATGTGCTGGGTGCACCTGTTAACCTTGCTGTGTTCCCACCCTCTCCTGTTCCTGCTACTGTTCTAGGAGAAGAATACTCAACTTCTGGGGAAGGCCCAACAGTTGTTTACTCACTGCCAGGCTCAGAAGGAAGAAATCAAGCGGTTGTTCCAGCAGAAACTGGATGAGGTAGGAGTGGGGAGTGGTCTGGCTGGCGGGGCAGAGGGGGGAGAGAAACAGAGAATGCCCTCTGCAGAGCATGTAGTGTTGTTGTTGTTATTTACAGTGGTACCTCTGGTTACGAACTTAATTCGTTCCGGAGGTCCGTTCTTAACCTGAGGTACCACTTTAGCTAATGGGGCCTCCCGCTGCCGCCACACGATTTCTGTTCTCATCCTGAGGTACCCAAGGTACCACTTCCGAGTTAGCGGAGTCTGTAACCTGAAGTGTTTGTAACCCGAGGTACCACTGTATTAATATTTATTATACCCCAGCCACTCTGGGCGGCTTCCAGCCTATATAAAAAGATAACAAAACATCAAACATTAAAAAGCTTCCCTATACACAGCTGCCTTCAGATATATCCAGAAAGTTGTGTAGGTGTTTTTTCCCCTTGATATCTGAAGGAAGGGCATTCCACAGGGAGGGTGCCACCACCGAGAAGGCCCTCTGCCTTGTTCCCTGTATCCTCGCCGTGAGGGAACTGCCAGAAGGCTCTCGAAGGAGGACCTCCATGTTATAGCTAGATTGTAACTACACATGATTATCCAGTCATTACTATCCTCCAGCGCCTTACATTCAGACATTAACTGATATATCTCTCGTCACCATGGATGTGCTTTCTGCACCTGACTGTTTATTAATCTGGCATATCACATGCGTAAAACCCTCTGTCTCACTTTTCCCAAGGCATCTGGCTGTCAGGTCTGGACCATTCTACATTCCATCTCCACTTTCCCCACTTTTTCCAAGTCCTCTGCTTAATGGGTTGATTTCCCTCTTATCCATGCCCATAGCATAGCTGATCTTCCTTGCAGCTGGTATTTTTTTTTAATTTCTCTTTCCCTTCAGGCCACATCTAGATTGCACACACCAATCCCATGTCTGGCCTGGAGTCACAGTGCAGTGGTCTTTGCGCATGCTCTACAGGGGCCCCTACATCCCAGATCGTTATACCCTCCCTATCTCTGTGCGAAAAGTTCAGATCTGAAGAGCGCCCTGCCCCATGCATTGGTCCTGATATCAATTGGGACGGGACAATTTTAGACACACCCACCGTATTTTTTGCTCTATAAGACGCACCCGACCATAAGATGCACCTAGTTTTGAGAGGTGCTATGATGCTCATGTCCTTCTTGTGGGCTTCCCACAGGCATCAAGCTGGCCACTGTGTGGCCACAGTGCTGGCCACTGTCTCTGCGCAGCGCCTCTCCTGCAAAGCGGGAGGAGGAACAGAAGGGAGGAACATAGGAGGAACAGAGAGAGAGAGCTGCACAGCGCCCCTTCAGCGAAGCGGGAGGAGGAACAGAATGGGCTCCGTTCCTCCTCCCGCTTCACAGGAGAGGCGCTTTGCTGAAGGGGCAGTGCGCAGCTCTCGCTCTGCACAGCGCCATTCGCTCCATAAGACCCACTCACATTTCCCTTTACTTTTTAGGAGGAAAAAAGTATGTCTTATGGAGCGAAAAATACAGTAAATCTGCCCGGGTCAGATTTAGCATCTTTCACTGTACAGTCCCAGGGCGGCTTGCAACAGTGAAGCATACGTTTACCAAACAAAGGGATAGTTACCACCACGAAGCAATAAAGATGTAATCCTGAGTCCCTCCAGGCAAGCCCCCCAAGGGTATGCTCAAGACCATCAGCCCAGAAAAGGGGAGACTGTAACACAGTGGGCTGGGCGGTCTCTGTAGCAGCTGCAGCAACAGGGTCATGGCTTCCTGAGTTGGCATGGAAAGGGGCACGAGGAGAAGACAAGCCATTATTTTTTGTTTTCCTGAACTTCCTCCCTGCTCCCAAACTGATGCTCCCTGTTTTGTGTCGCCGGGATGATGCTGGGTGGGGGTCTAACCATGTTCTGTCCCCCCACCAACCTAGCTGGGTGTTAAGGCACTGACGTACAACGACCTTATCCAGGCCCAGAAGGAGATCTCTGCTCACAACCAGCAGCTGAAGGAGCAGACCAAGCAGCTGGAGAAAGACAATGGCGAGCTCAGGAACCAGAGTTTGCAGCTGGTGCGTCCTCCCCAAGGGGAGTCCCAGCGTCTTGGGGCTGGGGGCTGGGGTGTCTCACGTCCAAACTCACCCTCCTTGTCTGTCTCCCCCATATCCCAGCTGAAGGCCAGGTGCGAAGAGCTGAAGCTGGACTGGTCGACGCTCTCGCTGGAGAATCTGCTCAAGGAAAAGCAAGCACTGAAAAACCAGATCTCTGAGAAACAGAAGCATTGCTTAGAGCTGCAGGTAGGGTTTCGTGGAATCCTAGGACCAGAGTGTTGGAAAACGCCCCAACCAATTTGTGCATTGCGCATAAACTACCCGATTTCCACCCTCTCCGTTTTTTCTTTTTACAGATCAGCATCGTGGAGCTCGAGAAGAGTCAGCGGCAGCAGGAGCTGCTGCAGCTGAAGTCCTACATGCCTCCCGACGACTCGCTCGCCCACCCACGCCACAAGCGCCACCCGAGCCGAGAGGCGGAGCCCGATCACAGCACCTTCCACCCCGAGCTGGAGTGCTCCAAGTTCCCCACTGGCCCCCACCTGAACGGCATGAGCCCCGAGCTGTCCATGAACGGCCACGCCACGCCCTACGAGATCCACGCCGCTCTTGGCCGCCCGGCCTCCTCGTCGTCCTCCTCATCCTCCTCCAAGCAGGGCACCCCCCAGTACCCGGCTTCCCACCTGGACCAAGACATAGTCCCCTGCACACCCAGCCACAGTGGCAGGCAGAAGCCGGACAAGGCCTCTAGCTTGTCCTTGCCGGATTACACCCGCTTCTCCCCGGCCAAGATCGCCCTCCGCAGGCATCTGAACCAGGACCACGTGGGCAGCGGCAAAGCAGCGCCCGCTGAGAACCACCCAAGGTGAGAGGGGTCGGCAGCAGAGGGGCGGGGGAGGGAAGCGAGGGGTCCTTTTCGGGCAGCTCCCTCCTCCCGCTTGCTCCATGCAGACTGCACTTTGCCAAGTACCACGGACAGAAGGAGGTGCTCTCTCTCACTTGCCAGTTCATAGAATCCTAGAGCTGGAAAGGGACCCCAAGGGTCATCTAGGCCCACCCCCTGCAATGCTAAAGCTTCCCTGGCAGATGGCCATCCGACCTCTGCTTGAAAGCCCCCAAGGAAGCAGAGGGAGACCGTTCCCCTGCTGAGAATGTCTCTTCCTGATGTTGAGTCGCAATCTTGTAACCTTGTAACCTGAAGCCATGGGTTCGAGTCCTACCCTCCAGAGAGGGAGGAAACAAGCTGGCCCCCTCTTCCATGTTCCAGGTTCTGGCTGCCTTCTTTGACGCAACCAGGGCTTTGGAGGAAGGGTTTGTGTTTCCCCATCAGATACTGCTAAACACTGAGATGCCACGGTTGGTGTGGAGCCTGCGTGCTTGAAACCCGGATGGCACTAGGCACCAATATCCCTTCATCCGTGGCCATTGGCCATGCTGGCTGCTAGGAGTCCAGTGTAATGGTTCTAGGGGGTTGCTCATGCGTAAGTCGTCGCCACACCTGGCTGAGTTACCTGGGTGAACCCTTTCTGTCCGGACAGCCACTCACCCGTGGCTGTCTCAGTCGCTGGCAGAATCCGTCAGTGGGCGTTTCTTGAACTTCTTCCAGCAAAGAAGTTCTCTGACGCCAAGTCTCCTCCTACTCTCCCTGCGCGGAAGCCTTCTGCGCAGGGAGGGTGTGGGCAGCGGAGGACCCGTGCTCTCCCCGCTGGTCTCCAGCGAGGAGTCCAGGAGCCTCCTCACCGATTCCCCCATCTGCCCCCCTTCTCCACTGGTGCTACGCTGATTTCCTTCCCCTGCAGATGGGCTGCCTCTCTCCCTATTGGGACGCTCTCCGGCATCCCTCTGGAGCCCTCCCTCCTCCTCTGGCTCCGGTGGCAGTTCGCTGACATCCAGGAACATCTGGAGGGCTCCAGGTTTCCCCATATCTAATCTAGTAGTAGTAGTAAATAATAATGACAATGATAATAATTAATAATAATATTTCTACCCCACCCATCTGACTGGGTTGCTCCAGCCACTCGGAGGGGCTTCCAACACATATAAAAACATAATATATATAAGCCAGGCACCAAATGGCTACTTAAACCAAGGTTACAGTCACCAAAATGGAATGCTTATTTGCCATTTGGGGGCAAGACGCCAAAAGTCTTATTTTTCAAAGGGTGGACTGACTGTGAAGGATTCTCAGTTAAACATCTGTCTAGTTCAGAGGACAACCTTGAGCCAGGTTAAGAACTTTGAGAACTTAAAGAATAAAAGTCCCTTGATCCAGGGACAGTTTGCATATCTACTGGCTTTTTCTGACCACTTTTTTCTTAATGATGACACAGACCATTCATAACATAGGAATATTCTTCCCAAGTCTGAGCAGGGCTGTGGGGGAAGCAAAGACAAGCGACAACAGTTCGCTATAACGCTCTTCACTGCTCCTGCTCAGGCTGCACAGAGAAAGCATTTTGGTTCCAGAAATTCATTCCAGTTGTGCAGATAAAATATAACTGATGGAATTCTACAGGATGGGACCTTAGTGTGTGAAAACAGGTCCAGATTCAAGGATCCCCAGATGGTGGAGACGTCAGGCACCATCCTGGCACCCAGGCATCTTCTCTTGGTCACAAGTGACCAATAGCCAGGTGCAAAAAGCGCCTGGCACCTGTTGAATTTTGAACACTGCTTGGGATATGTCGTGATGAAAGACAGGATGTCTCTCTTAACAAACGATGAATGCTTTCCATTGGCAATGGGGAAACCTTCAGAACTCTTGCATCCTGTTTATTTTATTTTCCAAACACAATTCAAAGTTTTGGTGCTGACCTTTAAAGCCCTAAATGGCCTCGGTCCAGTATACCTGAAGGAGCGTCTCCACCCCCAGCATTCTGCCCGGACACTGAGGTCCAGCGCCGAGGGCCTTCTGGCGGTTCTCTCGTTGCAAGAAGCCAAGTTACAGGGAACCAGGCAGAGGGCCTTCTCGGTGGTGGCACCTGCCCTGTGGAACTCCCTCCCACCAGATGTCAAAGAGAACAACAACTACCAGACTTTTAGAAGACATCTGAAGGCAGCCCTGTTTAGGGAAGCTTTTAATGTGACATTTTACTGTATTTTTAATCTTTATTGTATTTTAATATTCTGGGGAAACCCAGCCGAATGGGCGGGATATAAATAATAAATAATAATTATTATTATTTCCTTATGGCAGGACTGAGCACGTGAAAGAGAATGTCCTCACCTTTTCAAGCCCTGCGATGCCGAACGGCCTGAAGATGAGCCCTCAGGAACCCCAGCCCCCTTCTCCAGCAGCTTTGTCAGTAGCCAATGAGAAGGTAAGGAAGCCGCAAGGGGGACGGTCCCTGAGCCTCCAGGCGCAGCTTCCATAAGGTTGACTTCCCGGGAGTATTCAACTGTGTGGTGTGTGGTTTTTTTTGGGGGCGGGGGGACTGAGCTGTACCAAATGTTAAGTGAACCTTAGTCAATGCTAAGTGAACTATGGGTTGTTTCCATCGGAATATATATAATTACTAATGTGAAGATCCAAATTTGGAGCAAGTACTCTTTGGTGAGAGATTATTTTGATTATTTATTGAATTTATATACCGTCCTATACCCGGAGGTCTCAGGGCAAGAACCCCAGTAGAGATTAAAAGTCACAAAATATACAGAAGAGTGAAGGGTGGAAATATAAGCTGTTAGACCTTTAAAATATGCCCTTCCAAAATTTCCCTCTTCCCCCAGCATAGATGAAAAAGCCACAGGTTTGGTAAGTTAAAGATTGGTTTACTCACAAATGCTTCAAAGCTCCAGTTCATGCGCTTTTCCATACATTGGTCAGAAACATTGCACAGGCATAGTAAAACTTAGTTATAAAGCAGTCAAAGCTCCAAGATTATTGGTATAGGAACTCAAGAGTGGCTGGTGAGAGCCATGCGGTTGAGCTGGAGCAACCAGCTCAAGCTTCATCACATACTGAGCTTCTCAGGTAGACTGGAGGTGGGGAAAACAATAGGCTTGAATTACCTGTTTCCTCCCAAGGTAAAGGAAGTGGCATAGCTAAGCCTGGCAGGATAGATTGCTTTTTAGTATTAAACCCTTCATGCATTCATTAGACTTAAGCATGTTGGTTACTTGTGGCTGGTTATCCCACGTATCCAACGCCAGGTAAGTTGTGGGCTGTATCCAATGCTAAGTAAATCTCCCTTCAGTGCAGGGATTTCTGCTTGTGCCAAGGGACTCTTCCCCCCACCCCCTGTGTGCCCTCTAATTCAGTTCTGGGGTTCCCCCCAACCCTTTAGAGCAGATTTGAAGTAACTCCACAGGATGGAATTTGGGGGGGGGGTTCCCATTGCACAAGAGGAAAATTTTGTGCCAACGGGAGACATTGGTCGCTTATGCTCAGAGCATACTGATGGGGAAATGCAGGTTGTGTCCCGAGCCAAAGAGGACCCGAAAAACCCACACCGCATAACAAAGTGCCCAGATTGAGAGTGCTGTATGTTAAAATACATTTTACACGACTCTGGAGGTTAGACTTGGGTCTGTTTGATGCAGCGTTTTCTCTCTTGCAGTGTCACAAGTACGTGTTGTCTGGTCTCAGTGGGGTGTGGAATGCATTTCTCTACCCCCCCCCCCCAGAACTGTCCCTTTCTTAAATGTGTCAGAAGCGCCAAGCTGCAATCAGCCCTGGTTTCCAAAGTCCAGCCTCAAACATTTGGGGGAACCAAAACGACATTGCTGGCGCTTGTCTGTTTATCTTAGCAAAAACAGACACAGGTGTAATATTCCCCATCTCCAAGGCTGCCGTGGTTAAATGGACCCCTGTTTGTACTCTGACCGAAACGGCAAAGTGTGCGTGTGTGTGTGTGTATGTTGGCTGGCTGATGCAGTTTACCTCTTGTCCGTGTCTTTTTAAGAATATTTGTTGGGGGGGGGAATTGCTTGCAAGCGCTCCATGCTCTCCTTCCGCTAAGCGTCCTTTTGAGAGCTTCTCGGCTCGGAAGGCGAAAGGGGGGGCGCTGCATTATTTTGGCCTTCTCTGCTTTTTTGTGTGTCTGCAGGCTTTGCGAGAGAGGACGTCCGCGAGTAACGGGGAGACGATCACCAGCCTTCCCATCAGCATCCCCTTGAGCACAGTGCAGCCCAATAAACTCCCCGTTAGTATCCCCCTGGCCAGCGTAGTCCTACCTAGCCGTATTGAGAAGGTGGTGAGTAAGGGTGCTTTCCCCATCTCCTCCTCTTCCTCTTCCTCTTCCTCCTCCTCCTCCTCCTCCTCACCCCTTGCTATAAAAAAGCAAATCTGATGAGCTCCCAACAGCATCTTTTAAGTTGCAAGCCCTACGGATAGCTCCAGCTCTTCGCTGCTTTCGTTCTCTCTTCCCGCCCTACCCCTCTGGCATCTGAAAATCAGGAATCCGATGCAGCTGATTGATTGTTATGCGGTCGCAGACCCGTCGAAAAACGGAATAGGAACGCTGAGGATCGTAATGTGCGCTTCTTAGAAATAACAGCATGATGAAATGCAGGCGTGCTTATGGTGCAATAGATGAAAGCGTGAGATACAACTTGGATTTGGGATTATCCTCTTAGAATCGTAGAACTGCAGAGTTGGAAGGGACCCTGAGGATCATCCAGTCCAACCCTCCGCAATGCAGTAATATGAAGGTGCCCAATGCGGGGATTGAACCTGCAACCTTGGCGTTATCAGCACCATGGTCTAACCAACTGAGCTATCCAGATGCTACAAAGTCTTTGAACACAGGAGAGGATCTTGGCTGCTAACTCGCTTATTGACTTGCTTGTCAATATTTATACCTATATACAGTGGTGCCTCGCAAGACGAAATTAATC
This sequence comes from Podarcis erhardii, assembly GCF_964252035.2. NCBI lineage: Eukaryota > Metazoa > Chordata > Lepidosauria > Squamata > Lacertidae > Podarcis > Podarcis erhardii. The sequence goes on along the minus strand of NC_138516.1, from coordinate 2,250,009 downwards.
CGTTCCGCGAGTCTCTTCGTATAGCGTTTTTTTTGTCTTGCGAAGCAAGCCCATTGACGGCTTAGCGGATTAGCACTATTAGCGGCTTTTAGCGGCTTATCGGCTTAGCGGATAAGCAGATAAGCGGCTTAGTGGCTTAGAAAAAGGGGGGGGGGGAGGAAAAACCCCCCGCAGGAACTCGCAAGACATTTTTGTCTTGTGAAGCAAGCCCATAGGAAATTCGTTTTGCGAAGCACCTCCAAAACGGAAAACCCTTTCGTCTAGCAGGTTTTCCGTCTTGCGAGGCATTCGTCTTGCGGGGCACCACTGTATATTTTCCAGGTACTTTTCCTTTGACCTTTCCTCCTAAAGGAGCAAAGTAGCCTAGGATGGTCCTTTCTGTGCAGGTTGCACTCAAAGAAGTCATGACCCAAAGTTTTGACTCCTTGAGAACTCCCTCCCAGTATTGCAGAAGGGAGACCAATTCATCAGATGCATGGCACAGATTCCTGAGAAATTTCCTTCCCTTTTCTTACCCCAACCCCCTTCTTAAAAAAAATGCCACTCTGTTAGTCCTCACGGGTCCCAGGGAGCTGCCTCTGCGATCTGCTACCTGGCTTCATCTGGAACAGGGGTTCTCCAGCTGTTTTTTGGACTGCAATTCCCATCATCCCTGCCCATGCGTCCTACTAGCTAGGTTTCATGGGAGTTGTAGTAGTTCAAAAACAGCTGGAGACCCAAGTTTGGGAGACTACAGTTCCCATCATCCCTGACCACTGGTCTTTCTTAGCTAGGAATGATGGGAGCTGTAGTCCAACAAGTTTGGGAAACCCTGGTCTAGAAAGCAGAACGCAGGGCTTAGAAGTGGAAGGAACATCTGTGTGCCTTCCCCAACATTGTTGGACTCGTAACTCTCCTCATCTTGTCGCTGACCATTGGCCATGCTGGCTGATGGGAGTTGTGGTCCCTTGGCAGCCAGTCTTCCCCACCCTGATCTAAGAAGCTGAGTTTTTTGCTCCAAGGAGGGGATGCCTCTTCTAAATGGAGGTATTCCCTCCAATGGCAGTAGATTTTATTGTTTATAGCCAATGGCCATCACAATACAATATAAGCACAGATAACACAACTACAGAACGAAAAACATTACCTGCACCAGACCAGGACAAATCGACAATGTCCAGAATTTTAACAGCTTTCCTTCTGGTCAGCATCCCTGGGGTTGGCATTTGCGCTATCCAGAAAGGTTGCCCTTAATTTTCTTGACTCTGGTGCGAATGATGCCACCCTATAACGGATGCGCTTATCAAAATGCGCCGACAGCCATTTAATTTTCAAGTCGTCCAGTTGACCTTCTAAGGCAATCTGAAAAGGGAAGATAAATTTAGCTCTGGGTGAATCATACAATGGACAATATAGAATATAACGTGCAAGATCCTCAACAGGCCCTGATCCTCATGTACAGAGGCTGTCCGTCTCCCAGCCAGATATTCAGTAGGCATCGTTTGAAATCTGAGCTCAGTGAAGGCATGTCTAACGGGGGGGGGGGCAGGGACGCATAATACATGGAGCAATGTGCCCCCCCCCCGCCGCCAAGAAGAGTTGGAGGCTGCCCAGAGTGGCTGGTGTGTTGGTGACACACAAACGTGGTACCCTCTAGAAAGTGGACCACAACTCCTATCCTTACTAACTTTGGCCACACTGCCTGGAGCTGAATGGAGTTGTGCGTCCAACAACCTCCGGAGGGCTGCAGGTTCACCGCCGTAGTTTGTACAGTGAAAAGTACCACGTTAAATTATGGTCGCCCCCGTGGGTGGCTGGGTTGATAACAGCTCAGTCGGCGGAAGGTGATGGGATCAAGGGCCGCAGTCTCCAAGGCTTCAGTTGGCAGGAGGTGAGCAGTGGGATCACTGCAATCTCCCACTGCAATTGTTTCTTTTAAAAATTTTTGAAGTGCAGACCCTTCCTATGCTTGGGATACGTGGGGTGCTGCTGCCAGTCAGAGCAGGAGCCACTGAGCTGAACTGGCCCATCCCTTGGGGTGAAAGCAGCTCCTTCAATTGGTGTTGATCAGCAGCGTCTCTCCTAACCCCTTTGGACGAGAATCCACGCATGGCAGGGGGGCTGGACTAGATGACCCTTGGGGGTCCCTTCCAACTCTATGATTCTGTGACTAACGCTCTTTGCGGTCGCTTGCTTGCCTGCACAGCGGTCCAGCCACTTTTAACAGGAGCAGCAGTCTAAAGTCTGTTTCCTCCGCAGAAGCTCAACCAACCCTTCTCTCTCTCTTTCCCCCCCCTCTCTTTCCCGTTTCCCCCCTCGTCCCTCCAGAGAAACACCCCCAGCCCCGTCCACCAGATCCGAGACTCCTTTTCGACACTTGAAAAACAATATGGTGCTAGTTCTCATAACGGCATTAGCAGTGCCGCCGGTGGAAAGATGCCACCTTTGGCTACCTCAGGTGAGTTGTTCCCCATCTCCCTTCTCAACCCCACCTTCCCCAATGGGGTGGATTTTAGCCCTTCCAGATGCCTAGGGATGTTAAAGCAGCTGTTTTGGTGCCTGCTGAAAATATTCCTGTTTAGACAAGCGTAGCCAGATTCTTAGAAATATGGGGTAATTTTAATCTCTCTTAGTATTTTTCTCTTAAATTTTTTTTGGGGTTTATTTAGTTTCAAATATTTGCATACTTTACCATCAACAATAAGTTTCATTTATCCATTGACTCCCGATCACCCTTCCCTGACGTTCTGTGTTAATCCTTTGACACTGCATATTTTATCTCCATATATATCTGCATCCTAAATTATTAGCCTTAACATCTTTCTGCCGTTGCTGATATTTCAAATCCTGATTGCGTTTTCATGCAATCGCAATACTTCTTCAGATATTCTACAAAAAGTTTTCCAGTCCTCAAGGAACGATTCCTCGTTTTGATCTTTAAATTTTTGTTATTAGCTTTGACATCATTTTAATAAGCCATTCTTCCTTCTTTGAGACCTCATCCTCTTTCCATTTTTGAACATAAAACATTCTTCTTCCTGTTGTTGCATACGTAAATAAATTAACCAACTTTTGTCTGCGCTTCAAATTTTTTATTTGTAAATTTAAAAAACACACCCCACAAAAACAAATGAATATAACATTTTCCAGTTAGCAGTCAATTAACACTGGACTTCCCCTTTGTCCCTCCATGGTTTCCCCAAATTTTCAAATATTGCTGCATATTACAGTTATTCTGCTCCTTCTCTTCACCAGAATTTTCTCAAATACGATCTTAACTGCTGTTCTTATTCAGGGCCTACTTGCGTTTCAACATGTTTACAGCAGTTTTTTAAAATGATCTACGAATGTTTCCCAGTCCTCCTTAAAGTGTGTCTCACCCTGATATTTAATTTTACCTGCTAAGCTTGCCAATTTGGCATAGTCCAACTCAATTACAGCTGCCAAGAGATTAAACCAGCTTTTTTGGTATATATCTGTTTCAACCTCGCAGGTTTTTCTTACATGTCTGGCTCCATGGCGATCAACGGGGCGTTCCCAAGCAGCCCCGCCCTGCTGAACCCCACCATCGACCACGCGGCCCTGGAGGACGCCTCCAGCTCGGGGAGCCTGTTCAACTCCGTGGCAGGGTCCCGGAGCTCCACCCCACAGCAGCCCTCATTCCTGGCCATGCCCTCCCGGGCCTCGGCCCAGAGCTCGCCTGCCCACCAGCACTCGGCCAGCCCCAGGCTCAACGGCGCCCCCCAGGGCCTGGCTGGCGTCCTGCAGTACGTGGACTCCCAGAAGGGACTGGCCGAGGGCAGCAGTGGCCCGCAAGGGATGGAGCCAGCCTTCTCCGACCCCGAGAGCGAGGGGAAGAGGAGGTTCATCTTCACCATTTCACCTGCCACCGGGACCGTCAAGCACTGCCCACCCAGCAAGCACAGCACCCTCACGGCGAGCATCCGGGCAGAGTGCGGCCAGGACGGGAAGAAGCGCGGACGGAGGAAGCGCTCCTCCACAGGGGCACCGGGCACCAACTCCGGTGTGTCGCCCAAGCGCAAGCCGCTGCCTGCGGTGGCTGGGCTCTTCGCTCAGCCTTCGGGGTCTCCCCTCAATATCAACTCCATGGTGAGAACCAAGGTGGTTTGTTTGCTTGTTTGCCTGCTTGCTTGCTTGCTTGTTTTGGGTGGTTTCAGATGGGGTGATTTATGCAGCCACTAGCCTATGCAAGCCAGAGTCGCCTCCAGGTGATCAGGCAGGGAGAGAGCGAGAGCCCTCTGCGGATTGGTGAGATCACCTCACCTGACAGGTGCCCACCTGACCGCTTCAGTCGGTGGAATTGGCCCTTCTGAGGGCGCCACATAATGCCTGTTCCACATCTGTAAGAACTCAATTGGTTAGCTCTTTCACTTTGTAACTCCCTGCTTATTGATATCAGGCAGCACTGCTTTCAGTTTGCTCGTTTTGGTGCCTGCTAAAAACATTCCTATTTAGGCAAATATACCCAGATGCTTAGAAAGCATCTCAACTTTTAGCATCTCAACTTCGCATGTTTTAAAGTCGGGTTGCGATTTCCCCCCTTGATTTTTACTGTTCCGTCTTTAGCAAACCGCTTTGAGGTGTTTCTTTTTCTTTTTTCGAATAAGGAGTGCGTAGATTTTGCAAAATCAGTAATAAATAAATTGTGCAATCCCCTTTCAGTGCGGACCTTTGCGGTTTGCATTCGTATCTGCAAAAGCCCCATAAATATCAACCTGTAGCCCCTCATAGCTAGTGCAGTTAGGATGCTCTATGAGTCTTTGATCCTATAATCTTCTCCTTTGCCACAGACAGTGAAATGTTGGTCAGCAGAATATGTCACCTTTGAAGTAAAGCATTTGTCCTCCCCTACAACAGAGAAGCTGGACAAGCTTTTCTTCAGCTTTCCCTCTCCCTTCCCTGCCCGTTTCTCTTTGTGCTATGCTTAGATAGATAGATAGATAGATAGATAGAATAGACAGACAAAAAAATAACACAAAACCAAAGTTACAAAACATAGGAATTATGCAGAAGCTGCAGTTTCTTTTAATATATGTCTATTAGTTTTTGAGAACATGGTATTTGTTTTCCAAACAAACAGGGAGCAGGAACTCTAGAAAAAAACGAAAGCAACAAAACAGATCACGAATGCTAAATTTTGTGATTTGGTGGAGTGAAAGTGAGTTTTGTATTTCTGGATCTGATACAAATTTTTGCCGTGTCCCTTAAATGTAAAGCTCTAAGGCCCAGGGGGTGGTCACCTGTTAACCAGTTGCAAAAAGGTGCTCTGGGGGTCCTTTTTGGCTGCAGTTTGGGGTAGATAAACACTATAAATAGCAAGAAAATAAGAGCGCAAAACCTCCACGAAACACGCCGTAACGTTAGCAGCGCTTCTCCAATCCTTAAACGCTTCTCTTCTTCTTCTTCTCCTTCTTCTGTCTTTCTTCCTCAGGTCAGTAACATTAACCAGCCTTTAGAAATAACAGCCATTTCTTCCCCTGAAAACTCCCTGAAGAACTCTCCTGTTCCCTACCAGGACAGCGACCAGCCCCCTGTGCTGAAAAAGGAGAAGCCCCTGACCCAGAGCAATGGCATCCATTACTCGCCGCTGACTTCTGACGAGGAGCAGGGCTCAGAGGATGACCACAACAGCACCAGGTGAGTGTGGACCTCGCCTTGTAGGGGGGAACACCCCTGCGGGGGCCGTGGTCTCGCGTCGGAAAGACCTGACTGCCGTAGGAAACTGCCTTCAAACGAGTGAGGCTTGTTGGCCTTCCTGGCTCAGTACTTTAATAATAAAAATAATAATTATTATTATTATCATCGTCAATTCTGCGCCCAAGACAGCTGTCTACCAGCTCCATCTGGTACACAGGCTGAGACCCTCCCTGTCTGCAGACTGTCTCGCCAGAGTGGTGCATGCTCTAGTTATCTCCCGCTTGGACTACTGCAATGCACTCTATGTGGGGCTACCTTTGAAGGTGACCCGGAAACTACAACTAATCCAGAATGTGGCAGCTAGACTGGTGACTGGGGGCTGCCGCCGAGACCACATAACACCGGTCTTGAAAGACCTACATTGGCTCCCAGTACTTTTCCGAGCACAAGTCAAAGTGTTGGTGCTGACCTTGAAAGCCCTAAACGGCCTCGGTCCAGTATACCTGAAGGAGCGTCTCCACCCCCCATCATTCTGCCCGGACACTGAGGTCCAGCGCCAAGGGCCTTCTGGCCGTTCCCTCACTGTGAGAAGCAAAGCTACAGGGAACCAGGCAGGGGGCCTTCTCGGCAGTGGCGCCCACCCTGTGGAACGCCCTTCCACCAGATGTCAAAGAGATAAACAACTACCTGACATTTAGAAGACATCTGAAGGCAGCCCTGTTCAGGGAAGTTTTTAATGTGTGACATTTTAATGTATTTTTAATCTTTGTTGGAAGTTGCCCAGAGTGGCTGGGGAAACCCAGCCAGATGGGCGGGGTACAAATAAATTATCATCATCATCATCATCATCATCATCATCATCATCATCATCATCATATACCCCACCCATCTGGCTGGATTTTCCCAAGCCTACACTGGCCAGCAGCTGCTCTCCAGGATTTTGGGAAGGGAGTCCGGAGGTGCCAGGGTTCGGATCCTACAACCGAGAAGCATTGGGTTCTCTCATTGTGTCCTCTCTGTTCTGTGTTCCAAAGCTACCAAGTGTCTCTGATCTGCCTTGTTGGTGACTTTTTCCTTCCCCCGTTTGGTCCTCAAGGCTTACATGGCAGGCGGGGATTTTTAACAGCCTAAATGAAAGGCTGTCGACCTCTGGCGATCTGCCAGCTCTGTTCAGGTGGTCCGCAGCATGTCCCCGTTAAAAATGCATCTTGATTTTTCAATTGTACTTTAATTGCTGCTTTTGTTTAACAACAGCAACAACATTTATACCCACCTATCTGGCCTGGGTTTCCCCAGCCACTCTGGGTGGTTTCCAATACATATAAAAACATAATACAAAGTCAAACATTAAAAATTTCCCAGTATCGCAATTTATAACAGTAAAGACTTGCACACTTCAGGAACTCAATACCTTAAGCTTCTCCCCGTATGAACTGATCCAGGCCCTGTGTGTCCCCTCCTGGAGAGGTTTGGAAGGTGGCAACAGGAGAACGGGCCTTTTCTGGCTCCCTAATTGTGGGATGCTCTCCCCAGAGAGATTTGCCTGTTGCCATCACTACATGCCTTTAGGTGCCAGGCAGAAACATTCCTCTTTACCCAGGCCTATGGCTATTAAATAATCTGTGGCCTATGAAATTGTGGGGGAGAGGACTGTTATTATAATGACTATTTTACTATTAGGCTGTCTGTCAGTATAGTATGCTTTCTGTTATGTTTTTATCATTGATAAATGTTATTTATCACATTTACCACATTCTATAATGTGTTTTTAATGTTGTACAGCACCCTGGGATCTTTTGATAAAGGGTGGTGTATAAATTGAATAAATAATAATTAAAATAATAAATAAATAATGATGATTATAGGTGGTGGTGATAAATTGTTACCCAACTCTTCACACTAAAGTTCCAGGGAGGGTTACAAAAATCAAAACACATTAAAATCGATCTTGAACAACTTATGATCCCAGAAATGATGCAGGTTCTAGAACAGGCAGAGGCAAACTCAGCCCTCCAGATGTTTTGGGACTACAATTCCCATTATCCCTGACCACTGGTCCTGTTAGCTAGGGATGATGGGAGTTGTAGTCCCAAAACATCTGGAGGACTGAGTTTTCCTATGCCTGTTCTAGAAATACGGAGCTCAGGTGTTAAAGGCCGGGGTGCAGTGGTGCATTCTCAGCATTTGTCCAAAGCTGTATAGCAAAAGTGCCAGATGTGCATCTGAAAATACAATTAAAAAAATCTATCAGAGGGTATTTTAATTGCCAGGACAGGCAGAAGAATCATGGAAGCCTGGGTTTCCCTAACCACTAGGGATGACGGGAGCTGTAGCCCCAAAACAGTTGGAGACCCAAGTTTGGGAAACACTAATGTAAGCGGTCTACTAAAAGCGCAAGCAGTTTTCTCGTGACCCATGGGGTGGGGAGATTTTTGGGAACCCCTAGCTTAAGGTAAACAGCTTTTCTTTTCTTCTCCCTCCCTTCCTAGAATTGAGAGAAAAATCGCGACGATATCACTGGAAAGCAAATCTCCGCAGAAGTCGATGGAGAACAGTAAGTGTGGAGGCCGCTGGTGTGGGTCAGGGGGAAAAGCTGTTTGGGACTGCCTGCTTAGGGTGGTGGTGGGTGTTTGTAACAGGTACATATAAAATAAGTGCCGTTCCATACAGATTAGGTAACTGAGCACAAAAGCTGTCTTCACCTACAGAAAGAATATTAGCTATGTTTGATTGTCAAATGCCGTTCTAGATTCGCCAGGCTGGTCTTGAAAATGATGCTTCTTCTGTATATAATGAAGGAATGTCAAGGCATATCAAAAGTGTTGGGACGTTCTGCTTCCAGGGAGCCAGTGTGGTTTATTGGTTAAGAGCGGTAGTCTCGTAATCTGGTGAACCGGCTTCGCTTCCCTGCTCCTCCAGCTGCAGCTGCTGGGTGACCTTGGGCTAGTCATACTTCTCTGAAGTCTCTCAGCCCCACTTACTTCACAGAGTGTTTGTTGTGGGGGAGGAAGGTAAAGGAGATTGTTAGCCGCTTTGAGACTCCTTAGGGTAGTGATAAAGCGGGATATCAAATCCAAACTCCTCTTCTTCTTCCTTGGTTGCTATTTGGTGCTGACGTTGCTCTCTTTTGCTCCCCATCCGTCTCTGTCTCTTCTCCTATTGCCTCTCTCACTCCTGCTCCACTTGTCTGTCTGCGTCTCTTTGCCCCTTCGTCGCCCCATCCGCTTCTCCCTCTCTCGCCTTCTCCGTGTGTGTCTCTCTCTCTCACACACATTCCTTCCCCTGCCTCCCCAAATCCCAGGCATGAGCTTAGCCGGGAGGAAGCAGGCTAGCGAAAACATGAACAGCAGCAAGTGGAAGTCGACCTTCTCTCCCATTTCTGACATCAACCTGACCAAAGCAGTGGACAGTCCTCTGCAGGCCCCGTCGCTGAGCCAGAACTCCCTTTTCGCCTTCCGACCGCCCTCCGAGGACGGCTCGGGGGGTGACAACAAGGTCTCGGCCCACCCAAGGAAGCACGGGGCCTCGGCCGCCCTCGACGGGCTCAGCCAGACCATGAATGGATTTGCTTACAACAGCGGGCTGCCGGCCGACCTCGGTTTACATAGCTTTATTGACGGTGCTCCTCTCCCGCACAAGGCCGCGGCGGATGTGGCCGCGGCGCTGGCGGGCAGCTCGCCCCTGAGCTTCCTGGCGCAGCGCAGCAAGGAGGGCAGCGGGGTCTCCGAGACGAACCCCTTCCTGAGCAAAAGGCAGCTGGAGAGCCTGGGAGCCCTCGCCAAAGGGGAAGACTCCAACTGGCCCGGCGGCCTCAAGGGCAAAGACCCCGGCGAGCTGAGCGCCCGCCTGGGAGCCGCTTTGGACAAGTCCTCGGTGCTACACGGCAGCAAGGCCTGGAAGGGCAGGGAAAGGGAGGCCGTCGAGCTGAAGAACGGCCACAACCTCTTCATCGCTGCTGCCGCCGCCGCCACCGCCACCCCTCCGGGCGGGCTGCTGAACGGCAAAGGCTTGTCTGTGGCCCCCACGGGCAGCTCTCCTTCCTCTGTGCCCTCCTCCTCCTCCTCCTCCTCCTCCATGGTGGCTCACCCGTTCTTGAACTCGCTAACCACTGGCTCGCAGTTCCCCCTGGGCCCTATGGTGACGAACTCTTCGGTACTGCAGTCCCTGTTCAGCTCCATGCCAGCCGCCAGTCTGGTTCACGTCTCGTCGGCTGCCACCCGACTGACCAACTCTCACACGATGGGCAGCTTCTCCCCCGGGGTGACAGGTGGAACAGTTGGAGGTAAGGCGGAGCTTCGGGGTTCTTCCTTCCCTGGGGGCACAGCTGAGAGGGGGGGGGCTGGGACAGCCTTTTTCGTACCCTCTCTGCAGCCCCACTCCACAGTTAGGTGGGTTTTATTTCTTTATGCGTCTTTATTGAAGTTATATACTGCCCCTCATCAGGACACCCCAGGGCAGATCATAGAGTAAAATACAAGACAAAACACCAGTAAATAATTAAAGCAAAACAGCAAAACACTACTCCCTTTCTCACAGATACATTTCAAAGGCTGCAGGGTATTTATCAGCTCAAGGGCTGGTTGAAGAGGAATGTTTTTGCCTGGCGCCTAAAAGTATATAATGAAGGCACCAGGCTCTCCCTGGGAAGAGCATTGCACAAGCGGGGAGCCACTGCAGAAAAGGCCCTGTTCTCGTGTTGCTAACCTCTAGACCTTTCATGGGACAGGCACCCAAAGAAGGGTCTTGGAGGATCTCAGGGTCCGGGTACGTTCATATGGAGAGAGGCGATCCTTGAGGTATTGCGGTCCTGAGCCGTTTAAGGCTTTATAGGTCGAAACCAGGTTTTCAAGCGCTCTTTTCTGGGAGATCCCCCACTCCACTTGTGCTGAGAAGGGGGGGGCGGGCTGGGCATGCATACACAGACCATCTTGGCCTACCTGGTGCCTTCCCCAAATGTTCCCTGGTGTCTTCCCCCAGCCAGCAAGGGGAACCAAGGAGGAAACATGCCAGTTCCCCACAAACATGCGTGCCTGAAGGTCTCCTCCTCCTAAGAGCCTCTCTTTTTGGGAGAAGTCGTGTTTCCGGGGCAGAGTGGCTGCAGCAGCCTTGAGACTAGCTTGCTGTCGCCAAAAAGAGGGCCTTAGAAATGGGTGCGCTGTTGGGTCTCTGAGTTCAGCCAAAGTCCCTTCCCCCTGGCGCATGAAAGGAGAGACAGGTAAGTGAGCAAGCCTCTACCCCGCTCAGCTTCTACACCATCGCTGCTCATCGCTTGCCGCTGCGGCTGTCGTTCATTTTCTCCATGCTGCGCATTTGTCTGTCAAGCTGCGGCTGCTGCGATCTTTTTTAAGTTTGCTTGCTTGCTTTAAAAAAAATAATTTATTTCCCCCCCGGTTGTGTTGCGTCACGTTGTCGTTGTTGTTTTTGCTTCTCTCGCTGTGAGCCGTGCCAAAGTTCCGCCTGCTGAGTTTGTTTCTTTCTCCTGTTTGCAGGTATTTTTAACCATGTGGTGCCTTCTGCCTCCTCCTCCTCCTCCTCTGCTCCCTCGCCTTCCCTTCCGTCTTTCTCCTCCTCTTCCTCCTCCCTCCACTTTGGCAGCAGCGCTGTCTCCAGCTGCGCCGCCGCTGTGCTGAGCCTGAACCCTCTGCAGGCGGCTCCCGCCTCCCCATCGTTCCACTCGCCCCCGGCCCCGTCCGGCGAGACGCAGCACCTCACGCGAACCCCGGCGCACCCGTCCCGCCGCACCCCGCCTCCCAACGTCTCCTTGCCTCCGCCTCCTCCCCTCCTCGCCTCCAGCAGCGACCCCGTCCTCCTGCAGGCCTTTTCCTCCCTTCCGGGCTCCGAGGCTTTCTTGCCGCCCCCGTCCTCCTCTTCCCCCGCTAACTCCGCTTTGTCTATTAAGCTAGCTTCTCTCCAGCACAAATCCTCCCGCCCTTCCTTCACTGTCCACCACCCGCCTCTGCCCCGCTTGGCGCTAGCCCAGGCCGCGCCCGGGATCCCGCAGCCCAGCGCCGCTGCCTCCGCCGCGCCCGCTATGTGGGTCACGCTCGGCCTGCAGTCTCCTTACGCTTCGCACCTCCCTGGGGTTAAGCCACGGTAATGGGCTCGGCTTGACCCTTTAAGTGTTCGTGCTCCGTAAGGTAAGGCTGGCCGGGAGGGGCGGGGGGGTGGGGCAGGCAGCTTCTTCGGAGGCATGGAGCCACATGTCTGCCCTTGCGGCCGTGTGTAAGCTTTGTCTTCTTGCAAGGTGGTTGTGGGGTGGGTGGCGGCTAATGGATTGAGGTTGAATATGGGAGAAAGGGGTCGGGCAGCTGTGGGGGAATCCCTGGTCCTGAATGGGGTAACTGTGACCCTGAAGGACCAGGTGCACAGCCTGGGGGTCATTTTGGACTCACTGCTGTCCATGGAGGCGCAGGTCAATCCTGCGTCCAGGGTGGCTGTCTACCAGCTCCATCTGAGACCCTCCCTTCCTGCGTCCTGTCTTGCCAGAGTGGTCCATGCCCTGCTTGGACTACTGCCATGCACTCTCCGTGGGGCTACCTTTGAGGGTGACTCGGAAAATAAAGAATGTGGCAGCTACACTGGTAATTGGTACCATATAACACCAGTCCTGCAAGACTGGCTCGCAGTACATTTCCAAGAATAATCCAAAGTGTTGGTGCTGACCTTGAAAGCCCTAAACGGCCTCAGTCCAGTAGACCCGAAGGAGCGTCTCCACCCCCATCGCTCAGCCCAGACACTGAGGTCCAGCTCCGAGGGTCTTCTGGCAGTTCCCTGACTGTGAGAAGTGAGGTTGCAGGGAACCAGGCAGAGAGCCTTCTTGGTAACATTTGGAAGACAGGCAGCCCTGTATCAGGAGGTTTTTTTTAATATATATTATTTTTATTCAATTTTTCCAATACAAAATTTATACAATTCATACATCTTTTTTATATCGGTTCTCTTTTTGTATCAGGAGGTTTTTAATGTTTGATTTACTGTGTTTTGATTTGATGGAAGCTGCCCAGAGTGGCTGGGGTGACCTGATCAGATGGGCAGTATATAAATAATGTTGTTGTTGTTCCTCATGGCCCTTTTCACTACCTTCCTTGGGGTGGTGGTCGTCAGCAGTGCAGCTTCTGCCCTCGCATGCAGAATGGCATCTCCGGACAGGGCTGGGAGAGGCTCCTATTCTGGAGGGCTGCAGCTGCCAGCCAGTGTAGACATTGCTGAACTGGTTGGACCAGTGGCCTCACTCATCATAAAGCAGTTTCCTGACTAAATTGTTATTACCAGGCAGATGGCATCATGCCTGGACCTGAAAAATTACTGTATTTTTTGCTCTATAAGACTCACCTTTTCCCTCCTAAAAAGGGGAAATGTGTGTGCGTCTTATGGAGCGAATGCAGACTGCGCAGCTATCCCAGAAGCCAGAACAGCAAGAGGGATTGCTGCTTTCACTGCGCAGCGATCCCTCTTGCTGTTCTGGCTTCTGAGATTCAGAATATTTTTTTCTTTGTTTTCCTTCTCCAAAAACTAGGTGCGTCTTGTGGTCTGGTGCGTCTTATAGGACGAAAAATACGGTAATAACTGGCGATGACTTGCAATAACTGGAACCCGATTTTGGAGGGTTGAGGAAGAGAGAGGCCTTGTTTGCCCACAAAGAAATAAAACTCCTCCTTATCATTATTCTTGTATTCATATCCCACCTTTTCCTCCCAAGGGCTCAAGGTGTGGTGTACCTGGTTATTCCCAGGGCGTTTTCTTCAGCTGGAACTCGCCAGAGCTCTTGTCCCAGCACTTCTCGGGGGGGGGGGGCGTCCTTGCCATTATATATATATATATATATATTTAAATAGTATTTATTCACATTTTAAAGAGTACAAAAAGAAAAACATAAAAAACAATAAAAATAAAAATAAAAAAGACATGAGAAATACAAACAATTTAAAAAACAAAACAAATCAAACCTTTACATAGCTTTCTTTCCTTTACTTATTTCCTTGACCTCCTCACACCTCCCTTTTTTGTATTCTAGTTCAGTTAGATGTTTCAGCAAATCCTTTCCAGCTTTGTTTTTATCCTAATAATTTATCTTAATATACTATAATTCTCGTCTTTCACCAATTAAAAAATCAATTTTAACCTAATCCTTTATATCATTTCTGCTAAAACCACGTTACTTCATTCCAACAACCTTCTAACATTCCTTAATTTTGCAATGTTTCTGTAGATAAACTTTAATTTTTTTCCCAATCTTCTTCCACCGACCGTCCTTGCCATTATAAGAGAACAGGGGAGGCGTTCATAGCCCCTCTTTTTCTAGAAAAATAGCACCGGTTCTCCCTGCGCAGCAGCAACAACAGCCCTGTGAGATCGGTTAGGCTGCGAGAAGTCCGTGAGCTTCTCCCAAGGCTCACCCAGTGAATGCCGTGGTGGCCGAGAGGGGGATTCGAACTCTGGGCTCTCCCATGTCCAGTCTGACGCTCCAACCCAGTGTTTCCCAAACTCGGGTCTCCAGCTGCTTTTGGACTACAACTCCCATCATCCCTAGCTTGCAAGGCCAGTGGTCAGGGATGATGGGAATTGTAGTCGAAAACAGCCGGAGACCCAAGTTTGGGAAACAGCACTGTGCCACACTGGCTCTGTCTTGCAGGTCAAGCAAGGTGAGAATTCTGAGGGCCAGGTAGTGGCTCTGGAGGGCCGCACTGGGTCAAACCTCCCCAGCCCTGCCTGCGCCATCCTTGATTTCCTGGTTTCGTGAACTGTCCATAATCCGCTGGCTTAAAGTGTGCTTCTCCTCCTCTCTCCCTCCCTCTCCTGTTCCCACAGGTAACTAAGGACCTTCTACCTCAACCCCCACGTGACCTATGCAAGGCCAGCCTGGACCAACGCCTCTCCACTTCCACTTGAAGGTGCTGCCCTCAACCGCTGTAGAGAGGGGCTTCTGCTCCTCCACTCCCCCTCCTCCCCAACTCTCTATACTACTGGACATACGCAGGAAAACCAGACGAGGAAAGAGACAGGCAAACAGAATGGAACCCTTGAGTCCTAAGCCTAAAAGCCGGAAGAAAATGCTACTGTGAAATCCTAAGTGTATGTGTGTGTGTGTATGTGTATATATATATATATATGTATATTATATTATATAATATATATGTATATGTATATCTCTCTCTTTCTAGATATATTCAAACTGCAGAAGGCGACAACGGCCTCCGATTTGTATTGTTGATATAGTTTAGATATTTATATATTTTTTAAAGTTTGAGAACACGTGTTTTCACAAAAGGCAACCCCTCCCCCCCCCCTTGTATGTGTTCGTTCCACGCAAAGTCTTGGGACTGGGAAAAAAAAACATGCTGGGGAAGGAGGAGGGGGGAAAAGAAGAGGACTTTTAACAAACAAAATACTGCTAATAACAAAAGGACTGGCCAACACAAGCGGAGACACATCCAAAAGGTTCTCTTGGTGCTATCCATGCCCGACAGACGTGTGCCTCTCCGGGCCGAGCTCCCCTGTGGTGCTTTCGTTTTTGTGTTTTTTTGCGGGGCGCAGAGGCCTGGTTGTTTGCATGTTTGGGGGGGGGTGACCAATACCAAGCCACGTTCATATATAGAGCGAGTCTGACTCTTCTTAATTTATTCCACCCGCTCCCACCAGATGTCTGGTCCACTTCATCGTCCGTGTCTCTTCCGCTCTGTAGTGAAGCCAGGGAAATGAGGAATCCAGGGCTTGTCCTCCTCGGAGCTGGCCCCTTAGAAGCAACCTTAGTTGGCCGTTGGGCAGTAGCTGGTGTTGGGCAGGGGCCAGGGGTGAACGGAGCCAGTCGTTTTGCACGGGCGTCTGGCTATCTGCCTCCCCCTATGCTGTAGATCTGACCACCAATGTCATGTAATGCTTATTTGAAGGTGGGAATGCAGCCATCGCACTCCCCTCCTGGCTTCCCAGCAGAATTCTGATATGGTGCTCGTGGGGGATAAAACATAGCCTCTCCCACCCCAGAAACAGCCCCCCCAGGTGCGTTTCCGAAGCGAGGGGAAGGGGATTCCTCTGCCTTAACTGTGAAACCCAAAAGGGTCGTGTTCGGAGTTCAAGGTGGGGTGGGGTGGGGACCCTGACCCACTGGTTTCTGGGGTGGGTGGCGATGAAAGCAACCCCCCCCCCATTCCCGGCGGAATGGCTCCCGCCAGGCAGCCAAGCACTGGCAGGCATTTTCTCACGCCACGGGCAGCTTCACCCGTATTTTGGGACTCCACCTCAGGCTTGGGCACCTTTCTTGCCCGGGTCCAGGCTTTGTAGTCTTCTAGGTTTCCTTTGAAACAAAAAACCATTGCTTACAATTTTCTAATCATGCCATCTTTGGGGGCTCTGCCTGGCCCTCGGTGAGGAGCTCTCCCGGTTTGTCCTCCCCTCGGAGGCAGCAGATTGGGTCCCCGGCTGTCTGGCTCGTTGCTTTGTTCCTTGGAAGAAGCAAGGATGCTCATCATCCTTGTCCGGTGCTCTTCCCTTCCTGTTTGTGTCCGTCTCCCACTCTTGGAATACTCCGCCAGGGATTATTTGTTTTGGGAGACGATGGCCGCGCAGAGACATCCCACTGGTGTCGCTGGCCAGGCTGCTTGCACTGGAAAACTTGAGAAAGCAGGCCGCCCAGTCTTGCGCTGGGCCTGATGCCAACTCTCTTTCTCGGGGTTCTAGCATCCTTTTCGTGTGTTGTCGGCGGCAAGATTTTTTGATACTTGATTAAGACACGCAGCTTTGTACGTTCCGTCAGAGACACGTCCGCTCATTGCTTCTGTCCTTGTTGCTTCTCAGTGGGTTGTGTTTTAAAAATGTGATTTCACACCCCTCCATCAGAGATAAAATTCACACACACACACATGTGCATACTGCAATCAAACTTAACTTTTCTTGTCTCTCGCCTGACAACACTGGTGCTTTGCTGATTTTTTTATAACAATAAATTGTGACTTGGGTGATCAGTGCATAGGAATAATTCTCACATTTTTTTAAAGGCAGACAGCTTTCTGGGAATGGTGAGATGTGTGGGGGGGGAATATATCTGTTTAAAAACACATACACGCTCATATGCTTCCTGCTAATTTTTTATCAGGTTGTGTCCATAGTGTAATTGGAAGCGGGAGACAAATAGCAGTTTTGTTTCCTCAGGTGTGCCTAAAATCAGGGAGGAAATGGCAAGGGCATGGGGATAAGAAAGTTTGTGATGATCGCAGCACAGGGTATCAATTCTTGCTCCCCTCAATACCACAGCGGTCCCTAAAGTCTCACGTTTGCCTTCCTTACTTCCAAGATCCATCTTATGGCTTTTATAAGATAGTCTCTTGCTGTTGCTTTCCCCTGAATCTGTCTTGCTCTCTCTCCCTCCCCTTTGCTAATGTCTTGGAGCAAACAGCTGACTTCTCATAAAGACTTTTCACCATTCTGCTTATTTTTCCTTGCCCCTCTTGGTCTGCTCAGCATCGGCAGAGAGCCGGAACTTCCCCGTTTCCAGGTTTCTTAAAACTCTCATTGCAAGCCGAATGAATTCCTTTTGGCTCCGGTTCCCCGGCCCCAGAAGGAACAGGGAGGATGCAGCTCATTACTCTGGCAACCCTTTTTTGCTTTCCGCTGCGCAGGACCAGCACAGAAATAACCCCCTAATGAATGTGGACTGGCTGCCAAAGCCCTTTATCTTGCTTGGATAAATCTCTGCTGCCTTCTGTCGCGTCCCTGGCCAGGTTTCCAGCAGCACTCCTGCTTCTCTTTCTTGCCCTCCTTCCACACTCGGGCATCTTTCCCCTGCAGGCCCACAATGCCTGCATATTTCCACTTTGGGGGAAAGTGTGATACAGTTTGCTCTTTCTTTCCCCTTTCCCTCCCTTGACTTTAGACTTAGCTTGCTTTTCTTTTAAAAATAAAATAAAAATCCCACTTGAAGGCCTGGTTCTTACAAGTCTTTTCCAGTCAGCTGCAAATCTTTTCCTAGGTCTGAAACTAAAACGGATTTTTTGCTTGTTCACCTTCTGCCCTGTGTTAAATTCGTAGGGTGCAAATTTCTCATACCTGACACAGGAACCATGACTTGCTGCGCTTGAGGTGAGCTCTCTCCAGCAACCGCGTTCTCTCCCCCTCTTTAAAAAAAAATCCTCCATCTCCCCTCAACCCCTCTTCTCATCTTCAGTACTCTTGAGGTCGCAAGTGTGTGTTTCACGCGTTGATCTTCCGTTGGGAATATAGTCTTTAAAATGCCGGACTGCTATATCCATAGCAGTCTCGAGCCAAGCAGGTAATAGGGTGGTGGGCCCTTCTCCTCTGACCAGCCCAGGGTTTTGATTTTATAAAAGCACAGGAAAGCTGGCCAAAGATACAGAGACCGAGCTGCCTGTCTTTAACTAACCAGGCGGTTCAGACTTGGGGCAGTTGGTCCTGGGTCCACAACCGAAGCCTGCCTTACCCGACCCCTCGAGGACTCAGCTAGGTTTCTTGCTGGTGCTGTCTTGTTTGCAAGAACTCCACGCCGAAACACAAATCCACTTGGGTGATCCATTCGGCTGCTGGGGCGGGACTCCCCGCCTCTGGAAAGATCACCCCCAAAGGACAGTTGTCATATTTGCCCCTGCTGCTTCTGGCGCAGAGATGGAATCTCGGGGGCTCCCCAGTCAACAACCCCCCAGGGCCGTGCATTGAAATCGAAACCCACACCACTTTGTCTTGTGATGCCGTTCTTGGGAGAAGCTTGTTGTAGTGAGCTGTTGGGACTTCCCCTGCCTTGTTTTAATTTATTTATTTTTCTGAGTGGGATTTGCTGCTGCTGCTGCTTCCCTTCATTGGTGCTAGATGCTAAACAAAACCCTAAGGTGCTTGGCCGGGTTCTTTTTTACCGCCCCCCCGGGGGGGGGCATTCCTTTCACCCAGCCGACCTGGCAACGACAGGCCACAAGGAAAGGAGGAAGGCTGGGTATTCTATTTTATTCTTTGCCAGTAAAACCTGCTTTAAGATGCTTTTACTTTGCCCGCAAGCACACAGAGATTATGTTAAGTTGTGTAAGGGGCGTAGAGGGAACCCGTCTTCTAACTTTATTTTTCAGGAGGGCAGAGTATTAGTTCAGCAGCAAACCTCTCTAAAGGCTTGACCCTGTTTCTGGTGCAGAATATGGTGCTATTTGGGTGTCTTTGTGTTTCCCTAAGCCATCAGGGCTCCACCTTATCTGAGGTTATCCTAAACCAGCCTCTGCCATTTTGGGGCCCCTCCCTTGGCAGTCCAAAGCAATCTTGGAGGGGCCTCACAATGGCAAACGGACTCTGCAGACCACAGGACGATGTCCTCATTTTCGCAGCTAACCTATTCCATTCCATTTCCAAACACACAACCTTTCTCCTAAACTGCTGGGCATGAGAACTCGTAGAGGTCTAGCGTGCTTGGCTTTGAAATCTCAAGAGCGATGCCTGTGGCATGAGCTTGGACAGCACCCTTTTTTTTGCGGGGAGCTCTCAGAAACTGAAACACACCCCCTGTGCTTTTCTGCTTCTCTCTCTCCCCCCCCCCCCCGCAAACCCCTTCTTTGCAACTTGGATAAAGTGGTGAAGAAACTTTGGGATTTGTTGCAAATGACGGTGTGTCCTCAGAAATTGGGTTTGGTTTGAGATGGTGTGTGTACTCTTTGTGAAAGCGTGCGGGTCATTGCAACAGCGATGGTGGGATTTGTTTGCACCCAGTGGAGTCGCTTGGTTTTTAAAAGTTGTAGAATTGCTTCAAAGTCAGGGCAGGGCGGGGGGCTTCTGGGGTTGGGTGCTAATGGTGCTTTCCCCCACCCCTCCCAGAAACAGACCCACAGGGGGGAAAGTAGCCTTTTGCAGGGTGAAAACTACTTTTCGATCAGTCTAACAGACACACTGTAGTAGATGCAGTCCATTAAGCAGGCTGCCACAGTCTCCTGTGAAGTTTGAAATCAGCCTTGCCGGATATCTTAATATCCAACAAGAACTTCCATAGAAACTGGCTTGCTTGTCTGTGTTTAACTAGCATAGGAATTTGTGGTACTCTGAAAGAAAGGTGCGTGCTGGGGAGTCGATAGCAAGCATCCCATTTGCAAAATACCTTTTGTCTCTGTTGCAGGAGGCTGTTTTTGCAAATCTGGTTCAAAACAGGTCTTCCTCCCTGCAGGTCTGCAGCCCTTCATAATTTTGGATTTCCTCACCCACATGCACATTGGAACCTTAAAAACCAACACCTTACCCCCCCCCCCCTTTTCTAGCCTTGATGGGATGGAGATCTATTTAAAAAAAAAAATAGGAAGGAGAAATGGGGGGTAGATCAGCTCCTTCTTTCAGTGCTTTGCATTATTTTGAGCCTTTGGAGAAACGTGCTTTGCAGAAACAGCCCTTGGGGGGCTGGTTAAGGAATTTTCTGGTTCCTCCCCCCTCCACAATGAACTGAGGCTTTGCCTTGCCGAAACAGGGAGTTTGGATGTGGGCGGGGGGGGGGGGTGCGTATTCAGTCAGTGATGGAAATTGCTGTTTCTCAGGAATTAAATCTGTAAAATGTAAAATAAAAGGAACCCGTTTGTAAATGGATTGAAGGGAGTACCCACATTCTTAGAGGTGGGATGTTCTTTCCCAGCAACTAGGAACTTGATTTGTATACATTAGCCCATGAAAATGAATTCTATTTAAATTTCAGTCTTTCATCCGATGTATCTTGGGGTTTGTTCGTTTTTTTGGCTTTGTTTTTGAGACTTTGCTCCATGAAATCTCGATCTGTCATTCTTCCATAGATCCATATGAACTACTTCTGGCGTTGTGTATATATGTATGTAATAATCTTTTATCTATATATTTCAGCCCCTTCCATTCCTTCCGATTCTCTGCACTGCAAAAAAAAAGTTTTATCTTTCTGTTCTAACTTCCACTTCAGATCTCCCCCCCCCCGCACTTCACCCCGATTTGTAATTGAAAAAAGAAAAGCAAATGGCTTTGAAGTTTGTCTTTATATTAAAAAAAAATGTATGTATTTTAATACACTGTATACCCTTGTGGTGGTGCTTCTATCCTTTCTGAAGTTGTCTCGTTTCTTTTGCAAGAGACGTTCAGGTTTCATAGCCAGAGAGGCCTGCGTTCCCTCCTGGGGCCACATGCTAGAGGTCAGCTGAGCGATAAATGCAGCTTTCACCTTTGTAGAATCATAGAACTGTAGTGTTGGAAGGGACCCCCCCCCCTGCAATGCAGAAATCTCAACTAAATCATCTGTGGCAGATGGCCATCCAACATCTGCTTCAAGGCCTGCAAGGAAGGAGAGTCTACCAGCTCCCGAGGGAGACTATTCCACTGTCAAACAGCTCTTACTGTCAGAAAGTTTTAAAAATCTCTTTTCGTGTAACTTGAAGCCATTTGTTCCAAGTCCTACCCTCCCGAGCAGGAGAAAACAAGGCTGCTCCATATGACAATCACTTGTACAACTTGTATACAGTGAGATTACACGAGCACCCCCCACCCAGCTTTCTTAGTCTTAATTCCCCTCGTTTACTGACGCACACCCACCAAACCCGAAAGTCCATTGCCCTGTTGTTATCTTTTCATTCAGCAGCCTAACAGCCCCCGCATAGAAGCTCTTCATTACCCTGTTGGTGCGACTAATCCTGCTTCTATATCTTCTGCCCAAAGGCAGGAGATCAAGAAAGTGCCGGCCAGGGTGTGAATCATCCCTGAGAATTTTCCTCACTTTCCTGAGGCAACGTTCTTCCACTATTTCATCCAGCGGATTCACAAGACAGCCCATCATATCTTGTGCTGTATTCACCACCCTCTGTAGGCACTTCCTATCAGTTGATGTATGTTATCAGCTGGGCATGTTTAGCCTGGAGAAGAGGAGGTTAAGGGGTGATATGATAGCCATGTTCAAATATATAAAAGGATGTCACATAGAGGAGGGAGGAAGGTTGTTTTCTGCTGCTCCAGAGAAGCGGACACGGAGCAATGGTTCCAAACTACAAGAAAGAAGATTCCACCTAAACATTAGGAAGAACTTCCTGACAGTAAGAGCTGTTCGACAGTGGAATTTGCTGCCAAGGAGTGTGGTGGAGTCTCCTTCTTTGGAGGTCTTTAAGCAGAGGCTTGACAACCATATGTCAGGAGTGCTCTGATGGTGTTTCCTGCTTGGCAGGGAGTTGGACTCGATGGCCCTTGTAGTCTCTTCCAACTCTAGGATTCTAAAATGTCAAACCAGCGTATCACACTGTGATGCAGTATGAAAGGACGCTTTCTATTGTAGAAGGAGATCGTCATGGCTATCCTGTCTCCTCTCAGTCTCCTCTTTTCCAGCTCCTTCAACCATTCCTCATCAGGTCTGGTTTCCTGACCCTTGATTATCTTGGTCTCCCTCCTCTGCACACCTTCCAGCTTGTCAACATCCTTCCTAAATTGTGGTGCCCAGAAGCGGACACTGGACTCCAGGTGTGGTCTGATCAAGGTGGATAGAACAGAACTGTGGCTTCCTTGATCTGAACACACTGGCTCATTGCAGTGATACCTCTCCCCACAATCCTCCATCTATTCTGGCAAGTGAGATGCAACAGCAGAGTTCAAGTACACCTTTCCAGCAATTCAAGGATGGTGTGACTCAGGAAGAGACGTTGCCTGACCTCCTTCTGCTGCTATCCCAATGTAGTGGGGTAAAAATCCTCGCACGAATGCACTTTTGAATGCAGAACTCGTCCCAGCCTATTCCCACCTCTCTCACACAAAGAAAGGCAAAAAGGCAAACGCCAACAAGACAGTAGTTTCGTTTATTAGAGGGGCAAGGAAATCAGTGTGGACATAACAAAAGGGGATCTGGGCATGTCAACAAAACAGTAAAATTTCTGGTTTAATGCACAGAAGTAATAAAACTGGCCAGTTATCCAGCAGGCAATGGTGTCTTGGGGCAGGAGGGAGTACAGAAGATGAATGTAAACTGATAAAAGTACATTTTACATTTCTACAGCCTCTTAAAAACCTCTAAATAACTAGCCGCCCTTTGTAGCTGGTGATTTCTCTCCCCCCACATTCGTCCCCCAAACTCTGCCCCTTTAGACAACCATGGATTTCACAAGCTCCCATCGTCCATGAGCAACTGGCCGAGGATCGCAGACTCCCTGGTCTTGTTTCCCCTGCCTCTTTGCAGAAGAGACATTCCTCTGCCTCACACATGCAGCAGTGAAATTCAGCCTCTTAGGGCAGGGTTGGAGAAAGCAGCAGCCCAGCGCCCCCCCGGACAGAGTTTTAAGTCTGATATTAGCCAGAGAACCACAGCTTTCAGTGAGTTTTTAAAATGCCTCTAAATTTCACAGCAGATTTATATATATATAAAAAATTACATTCAGCTGCCAGTCCCAAAAGTTGGGCAGAGGAAAGAGAGGAAAGAAGAGAGCAAGGAGGGATGGAGAACAAGGTATTTTTTCTTTGAGGAAGGGAGATTTCTGCCACCCCAGCAAGCAAGGAACCTGCTCTGGAGTGAGCTTGGAACACAGTTTGGGCACCGAGCTTGGGAAAGTGGCAAGGGGCTCTTCTCAGTTCCCTATTTTGCCAGGCGCAGACAGCAGCTCTGACGCAGGGGGTGCCAGCAAGGCACAACAAAACGGTAACAGATGGCCGAGCACCTGAGGGAGATAGTCGTGTTGCTGCTCCAGTAGTCTGGCATTCTTCTGTCCAACACCTCCTAGTTCAGGTTTTCCCAAATTTGGGCCTCCAGCTGTTTTTGGAACACAACTCCCATCCCTGATCACTGGTCCTAATGGGAGTTGGTAGTCCCAAAAACCCGCTGGGTAGCATTCACCCGTTTGGGAAACCCTGTACTAGGTGAATGCTATAGAGCAAGTAAAGAGTTGCCCCATCCTGGGTAAGAATTACTGAGGCCTGGGGGGTGAGAGAGGCTCAGGATTGGGAGCAATGACTTCAGAGACACACACAGCCCATTTCACGGGGGGGGGGGCGGTGCAGGGGGAGTAATTCAGCACCCCAGTATCCCTTGCAGGGACAGCATGGTGGCTCCCACCCAACCCAGTCAGCTGATGTGAAGGTGCGCAAAGCCAGAGCAGTTACTCAGTGGGGAAACTCCGCCGAGGGTGTTCTGGGTGCACCGCGGATCTCAAATCTCAGCACAAAAGTTGGGAGCAAACCCGATTTGGGATGTTAATGAAAATCAAGCACGATTCCAAGAAGCCCCCGCCCCTTCCTTCAGCTCCAGGAGCTCCCTTGCCAATGTTGTTTGTGTGCACATTTACACACACGAGGAAGCACGATTCTGAGCTGAATAGCAGGTTCTCTGCGCCCTGGAAGGAGAGAAAACCGGCAACCGCTGGAGTCAAATCTCCACTCCCGTTTCAACCCCCCAAAGCTAGGAGGAAGCAGGTGGGTGGGTGGGGTCACCCTCTTGACGGCACAAGGGAGGTCCTGCAAGTTCGTGAAAGCAACTCACTCGGTCGGCGTACAGTCCTGACCCTGGAGGCTCGGGGAGCTGCGCAAGGGTGCTGGTGGTATGGTGAGGTGCCGGCCCAGATCCAAATGCTCGGGGTTATACCTTCCGTGCGCCCAGCTGGAAGCGGGCTTCCCCCGAGATGCCGTACTGCTCCAGGGGGTCCTGTGGCGAAAGGAGAGGTGGGGCTTTGAGGGCCAGATGTCACGGCTAAAAATTGGCCACTGTTTCTTTAATGCTAAAGGAACTAAATCAGCATGAGTCAGTGGCCTACAATGACTCATGTAACCTTTCACCAACATGTGTGTGTGTCTGTATATACAGAGTGGTCAATGTTAGTGTTTGGTGTGGGTTGGTTGGATGGTAGAAAGCTGGTTGCGTTCGGTGTGTGTAAAAGCTGTCGGTCGTGGTTGGAGAAGAAGACTTTTTAAGAATAAAAGCAGCAATACTCTGCAAGAATTTCTCAAAGACTCTTTTGTGCCAACTAAGGTCTGAGGACTAGGCAAAGGAGTAAAAAGGAGGTCAGAACCTTTCCCCTTTTCAAACACTGACACTGGATATCTGGAGATGCTAAATTTGAAAGGGTGGGGGATACGAGTCCACAGCTCTGTGGCAGACCAGATGCCCTGCATGCAGAAGGTGTCGGGTTCAACCCCTGGCAGGGCTGGGAATTCCCCCACTGTCCCTGCACCTGAAACCCTGGAGGAGCTGCAAGCAAGTTGGCATCATATTTCTAGGCACTTCCCAACATTTCATCTTGGGATCCCAATGGGATCACATCTTTTTAAAAAACTATTTGTATACACACATCTGCCTTACTGGGTTCTATTTAGGATGAATGGGTCTTCTTGGAGTAAAATGTAACAAACACGACTGCGAACCATAGTATCATGGGACGACCCAGGGCTGAAACTGCGCCTCCTTGTCCTGGCCGTTACTTCCCGGTCTCTGGGTGAGCCCCGTCACCTGCTTTCCGGCCCAGGAGCTACTCACCTTTCCTGTCATCTTCAGGATCTCGTTCCGATAGAAGACCAAGCTGCTCCTCATGAACTCGTAGCTGTTGGCAGAAGGAGAACGGATCCGACCGTGAAGGGCGGAAGCAGCAGAACCAGATTTCTAGAGAACATTCACGGCGAGGGTCTTCCGCCCCAAAACAACCCCAGAGGAGCTGATCCAATGCTTCTGGGATTTGTGGTTCCGTTTTTGCGGATGATAAGCCAACAGCTTTGATTATTCAAAGGGGGGGGGGCTCTTTAAAGCTCTGCCTCAGGGATGGGGAGCCTTTGGCCCTCCAAACTTCTCCATGTGGCCCTTGGATGTTCTCCCCTGGCCATGCCCCTCACTGGCCCTCCTTGAGACCTTCATTTTGGACTCACCACTGTCCATTGAGGCACAGGTCAATTCTGCGTCCAGGGTGTCTGTCTACCAGCTTCATCCGAGACCCTACCTGCCCGCAAACTGTCTCACCAGAGTGGTCCATGCTCTGGTTATCTCCCGCTTGGACTACTGCCATGTGCTCTCTGTGGGGCTACCTTGGAAGGTGACTCGGAAATGACAACTAATCCAGAATGCAGCAGCTAAACTGGTGACTGGGAGCGACCGTTGGGACCATATAACACCAGTCCTGCAAGACCTATGTTGGCTCCCAGTACGTTGGTGCTGACCTTTAAGGCCCTAAGCGGCTTCAGCCCAGTATACCTGAAGGAGCGTCTCCACCCCCATCACCCAGCCCAGACATAGAGGTCCTCCTCCTTCTGGCGGTTCCCTCACTGCGAAAAGTTACAGGGAACCTGGCAGAGGATTTTCAAACACTGAAAATCCAGACAGAAAAGGGGTTTTTTTGCCCAAAGTTCTTGAGACAATTCGCAAAAAGAAGAAGAAGAAAAGTTTTGGGGCTAATTTTAACGAAAATTGCCAAAAATGACGCTGGCAACATGGGCTGCAATATGTCTGGATTTCTGCCCAAACACTGCTTCCAACTGCAGTATTCCGGATATGTCCAGGGGGTTCTGGATGTATGGCAACTCTATGACAAGGACTTATGGGACCGCCTCTCCTGATATGCCCCGCGGAGGACCTTAAGGTCCACAAATGATAACATTTTGGAGGTCTCAGGTTCCAAGGTGGTTAGATTGGTCTCAACTAGGGCCAGGGCCTTTTCAGTACTGGCCCCAACCTGGTGGAACGCTCTGTCCCAAGAGACCAGGGCCCTGCGGGACTTGACATCTTTCCGCAGGGCCTGCAAGACAGAGCTGTTCCGCCTGGCCTTTGGTTTGGACTCAGTCTGACCCTTATGTTTCCCTCCCCTTATGGTCTTGATCTATGGGCTACTTTTAAAATGAGGCTGCATTTTAAATTGTTTTTTTTTTCCTTTTTTTCTTATTATGTTTTTACTGTAATTTTACTGGTGTTAGCCACCCTGAGCTGGGCTCTGGCCGGGGAGGGCAGGGTATAAATATTATTATTATTATTATTATTATTATTATTATTATTATTATTATGATAAGCAACTATCTGCCTTTTAGAAGACAGCCCTATATTAGGAAGTTTTAGATGTCTTACTGTGTTATCATTTGTTGGAAGCTGCCCAGAGTGGCTGAGGCAAACCCAACCAGATGGGCAGGGTGTCTCACCAAACTCTGATTGTGCCTGGATGGAGGGGGGGGGGGGGAGATATTCAAGCTAACCTGCACAGAGGGCAAACTTTACATGTGCAGCTCCACCCACTCTTGACTCTGTCCCCGCCCACCACCGGCATGCGGTGCTCATGGGCCTGTGCTCTTACCTGCAGCGAGGATTCAAGTAGAATAATGGAACTGTTGGGTTGGCAGGGACCCCGAGGGTCATCCAGCCCCACCCCCTGCAATGTAGGAATCTCAGCTAAAGCAGCCATCCAAGCTCTGCTTAAAAACCTCCAAGGAAGGGTGGTTTCCTCTGGGCGCTGCGCAGAGATCCAAGCAGCCTGCGCTCTGTCCCTACTGGCTGGCAGACACGGTCCCCACCCCCTTGAAAAAATGGGGAAGAAGGGATCCCCAAATCCCGGCTGACCGGCAGGCCTCACCTCGCCCTCTGGAGAACCTCGACCCACTCCAAACACTGCTCCTCTGTATCACATTCGAAGAAGTACTTTCTCTCGGGTTCTTCAAGGAAACCTGCAAACAGAGACATCAGCCTTACGACTCACTATCTACTGAACTTTAATAAAATTATGCTTGTTGGACAAGGGTTATGGCAAAGCACAAGGGCAGTACAGCTCATGTGGGAAAACAGCTCAAACATGACCCTCCCAAGACAGAGGGAGGCAACTCAGGATCTCTTAGCCTAATTTGTCTCTCAGTGGGTTGTTGTTGTTTAACACAGGTAATGCAAAAATTTAAAAATTGTCCAGTAGCACCTTAAGGTAAAGGGACCCCTGACCATTAGGTCTGGTCATGGCCAACTCTGGGGTTGCGGCGCTCATCTCGCTTTATTGGCCGAGGGAGCCAGCGTACAGCTTCCGGGTCATGTGGCCAGCATGACTAAGCCGCTTCTGGCGAACCAGAGCAGCGCACGGAAACGCCGTTTACCTTCCCGCCAGAGTGGTACCTATTTATCTACTTGCACTTTGACGTGCTTTCGAATCGCTAGGTTGGCAGGAGCAGGGACTGAGCAACGGGAGCTCACCCCGTCGCAGGGATTTGAACTGCTGAACTTCTGATCGGCAAGTCCTAGGCTCTGTGGTTTAACCCACAGCGCCACCCACATCCTTAGAGACCAACTAAGTTTGTTTTGGGTGCTTTCGTGTGCTTATATCCAGAACAAACTTAGTTGGTCTCTAAGGTGCTACTGGACATTTTTTAAATTTATTTCAACTGCGTCAGACCAACACGGCTACCTACTAGAAAAGGTAATGCAGGGTTTATTCTGCCTCTTTTATTAGGCCTTTTTAAAATGTAATACAGTAAGAATACATTCATGTTAACAAGCCCTATAGAGGGACTATTACTATTCCATTTATGAAATCTCCTCTTTCAGACACACGACTCTTCTTCCCCAGTCTACAACTGGATCACTTTAGCAATAGTTATTAACTCTAGTTGTTTTAACCTACTGGTCAGCGACTCTTGTCTCCCTGCTCTTATTCTGGCTTGTTTTTATAACGATTGTATCTTGCTTTTACAATTGTGCATTTTAGCTCTTTTTAAAATGCTGGTCTACGACTGCAAGAAACTGAAACTGCATTTTAAGGATTGTTTTAACAATGATTTGCAATGGCTTTTACTGATGATTTGTTCATTATTCTAATGGTGGTTTGTAATTGTTTCACTGGTGATTTGTTAATTATACTGTTTGATTTGTGCTCTGCTTGTTGTGTTCTCTTGTGTTACTGTTATTTATGGTCTGTAAGCTGCTTTGCAATTCACTGGAATGAAACATATGCAATCGATTTTTCGGAGCTTGGAAGATCTTCTTGCACCGTATCTGCTTGGGACGCAAGCTTTTGGGCTCCCTGCCTTGCCTCCCAGCCTCCTTCAAACTGCTCATTATCCACCCCTCTTGATGCCTTCAGAGTCCGAAATGATGGATTACCCCAGCCAGTCCCTTGAGACCAGTGGTTCCCAAAATGCGCAGTGCTTTCCCTGGGTGGGGGGGGGGGTCCTAAGAGGGTGGCAAGGGGACCCTGGAGGTGCCAATGACTATCAGACTTTGAAAAACTGGTGTCACTGGATTAAGTTGATCACTTCAGCTGCTGTGACATACATATCCGATCCCTTTCAAAAGCTATCTTCAAAGAAAAACAAGTCTTGTTTTTTGCTGCCTGATGTAGAGAAGCATACATCCTTGATAATATCTAAATTTCTCGCTAAGGCTCTACAGATCCATGCTAATAAACCTAAATGGGGTATGGGGTAAAGGTGAAGGGGTAGAAATGTCAGTCTCTTATTATTCCCATTACCATTTTTATGTATCTAATGAGATGTCTGCTAAAACACAATAAACTGACTTGACTATCTTAAAACCAGCAGTCACCGTCCCAACCCACAGCAGCAAATTCCAAATTGGCCTGTGAAGAATTTCTTTCGGCTGTCCTGAAATCTAGTGCAAAGTACATTTGGCTGAGTGACCCTCTCTGAATACTGTGGGTGGAAAGGGGGTAGTTGTGAACTGGAAATGTGTTCCAAATGGGTACAGACATCTCAGAGAGCAATTTGAAAAAATGTTAGATTTGTTTCGATTAGTGACCATTTTGTAAAAAACTGAATACCAATAAAAAAGAGAAAACAAGAAAGAAAAAGCTCCCAGAAAAGGAAACCCCATTTCCCCCTGTCTGTCTCCTCAACACCCCAAAGACTCACTAATGGAAAATATTTTGCCTTCTTCTTGGCTGATACTGCAGTGTTCCAACAGCAAAGCACCGATAGGCTAGGGGGAGAGAAAGATACACAGATTAATTAATTACTTTCCACATTCACTCAAGCTTTTTAAAGTAACTACGTTGTGCATATTCTCAACCCTGCATTTAATTGAAAGCTGCACAAGGATTTTTCTTTCTTAAAAAATTAAGAAAAATAAATGAAGAGGGCTTAATAAATTCTCAGAAAAAAACCCTTGTAAAAAGCCCTTCTTTTGTCTTGTCTTCAAGTAAGTTCTACTCAAGAGGAAACTCAATGAAATTAATGGACCCGCCATCCGGTCGTCCTATCTGTGCACTTCAGTGGTTTTACTCAGAGGGCGGCCAGCGTTGGAGACAACCCCTTTATATATTTTTCTAGATTGTTCTACACAGTCAAATGGTAAATTAATTTTATTAAATAAGTAAAACAAATAAACAGACATATAAAAACACAGTTGTTTAGAGAGTGTTTGAGGAACATCTAGAGATTGCTGGACCCCCTCCTAAAAAAAATCCTATTCTGGTTGCTCTCCAAGAACAGGACTGGGATCCAGGAGCCAGACTCTTCTAATAAGATCAAGCTCTTTATTAGAATAATAATAATAAGAGTTTATTTTAGGCACTGCCTTCTCATCATGCTCCTACCACCCGCCACAACTTGCCAGAGGACCTCATCACCTGAGGACTAGTAACCTGAGCAGGCTTCGCATCATTATTATATCTGGCAAGGTTGCTAGTGGGTAATTTCCCCTGCAAGTAGTGAGCAAAAATACCTCGGCCTCATCTGTTCGGAAGTAGAAGAGAAAGTTGACGACCAGTTTCACCAAACGCTTCTTCAAGGCTGCGGAGAAAGACGAGATGGAGGGAGTTGTTTGAGAGCTCTTGGACACATACTGTATTTTTCGTTCTATAAGACGCACTTTTCCCCTCCTAAAAAGTAAGTGGAAATGTATGTGCACCTTATGGAGCGAATGCAGGCTTTGCGGGCTATCCCAGAAGTCAGAACAGCAAGAGGGATTGCTGCGCAGCGCATAGCTGTCAACTTACAGATTTGAAAATAAGGGACCAGCAGCCTCGAAAATAAGGGATCAGCAGCCAAATAAGGGATTTTCCGAGCACAGGTATGTTCGACTTCTGAGCCCCTCCGAGCCAAAGGCAGAAAGCCCAGCCAGCAGCCAAGCGAAGCCTCAAGTGGTGGTTCCCACAGCGCAGCAACCCGGCAAAGGGGATGCAGCAAGGAAAACCACCGTCACCTCTCGGCTGGGAAGCGCTGAGCAAAGGCGAGTCCCCAGGCAACGCGGCCGATTTGATCGGCACAAGGCATGCAAGTTCCACCCCCCAGTCGTTCTTAGACTCCTTATTGGGTGAGCAACGCAGCCAAGCAACACAGTTGGAGCCTCCCTCCTCCCTGGCCGGCAGAGAGGGAGGGAGAGGAGCTGCTTATATTGAAACCTGGGGAATTTAAAGGACATCATCAATAAGGGACAGCAGCGGGAAACGGCGCTGGGATAAGGGACTTTTCTTTTTTTTAAAAAAAAATAATATTCAGAATTTTGAAAATTACAAAAGAAAAGAGAGAAAAGAAAAATAAAAAAGACAGAAAAAATACAATCATTTTTTAAAAAAGAACAGATTAAACCTTTACATAACTTTCTTCCTTTACTTATTTCCTTGACCTCCTCACACCTCCCATTTTTGCATTCTAGTTCAAATTGTTATTTCAGCAAATCCTTCCAACCTTGTTTTTATCTTAATAATTTGATTTAATATATTGTAATTTTACGTTCTCTCTTTCATCCATTCATATTTACTTAATCCTTTATATCATTTCTACCAAAACCACATAGTTTTCTTTTTTCCAACATCTTTCTAACAATCCTTAATTTTACAATATTTTTGAAGATATACTTTAAATTTTTTCCAATTTTCTTCCACCGACTCTTCTCCTTGGTCCCGGATTCTGCCAGTCAGGGATAAGGGACTGTCCCGCCAAATAAGGGACGCTTGACAGCTAAGTGCGGGAGGTGGGGGGAAGCTAGGAGGCTTGCATTCGCTGAAGCCAGGAGGGCAAGAGGAATCGGTGCGCACCGATCCTGCTTGCTCTCCTGGCTTCAGGGATAGCCCCGCAAAGCCTCCTGAGCAAAGAGGCTTCGCTCAGGAGGCTCCTTATTTCTTGTTTTCCTCCCCTAAAAACTAGGTGCGTCTTATGGTCGGGTGCGTCTTATAGAGAGAAAAATGCGGTATTTTTTGTAGCTCTGTGATTCTTCCATTGTGGACTAGATGACTCTTGGCGTCCTTTCCAACCCTACAGTTCTACGATGTCCAAGTTTGGGAGAGCGAAGATGAGCTCCTGCGACCTCAAGGCAGATGTTCCCACAACTGGTGATTTTTACTAATTCAACCCTCCGCCAAGGGTCATCTAGCCCAACCCTCTGCAAGGCAGGAATCTGAGCGGATTCATCCAGGACAGGACATCACAATACAGTGGTACCTCGGGTTACATACGCTTCAGGTTACAGACTCCGTTAACCTAGAAATAGTGCTTCAGGTTAAGAACTTTGCTTCAGGATGAGAACAGAAATCGTGCTCCGGCGGCGCGGCAGTAGCAGGAGGCCCCATTAGCTAAAGTGGTGCTTCAGGTTAAGAACAGTTTCAGGTTAAGAACGGACCTCTGGAAGGAATTAAGTATGTAACCCGAGGTAC